>NC_056748.1:1083743521-1083766021 GCF_019279795.1 Protopterus annectens
ACTTTTGGGGATATTCAGAGCTTTGTACTAATGCAGCATTTAGACTATGGCTTCACTTTTGGGGATATTCAGAGCTTTGTACTAATGCAGCATTTAGACTATGGCTTCACTTTTGGGGATATTCAGAGCTTTGTACTAATGCACCATTTAGACTATGGCTTCACTTTTGGGGATATTCAGAGCTTTGTACTAATGCACCATTTAGACTATGGCTTCACTTTTGGGGATATTCAGAGCTTTGTACTAATGCACTGTTTAGACTATGGCTTCACTTTTGGGGATATTCAGAGCTTTGTACTAATGCACCATTTAGACTATGGCTTCACTTTTGGGGATATTCAGAGCTTTGTACTAATGCACCATTTAGACTATGGCTTCACTTTTGGGGATATTCAGAGCTTTGTACTAATGCAGCATTTAGACTATGGCTTCACTTTTGGGGATATTCAGAGCTTTGTACTAATGCACCATTTAGACTATGGCTTCACTTTTGGGGATATTCAGAGCTTTGTACTAATGCACCATTTAGACTATGGCTTCACTTTTGGGGATATTCAGAGCTTTGTACTAATGCAGCATTTAGACTATGGCTTCACTTTTGGGGATATTCAGAGCTTTGTACTAATGCACCATTTAGACTATGGCTTCACTTTTGGGGATATTCAGAGCTTTGTACTAATGCACCATTTAGACTATGGCTTCACTTTTGTGGATATTTAGAGTTTTGTACTAATGCACCATTTAGACTATGCCTTCACTTTTGGGGATATTCAGAGCTTTGTACTAATGCACCATTTAGACTATGGCTTCACTTTTGGGGATATTCAGAGCTTTGTACTAATGCACCATTTAGACTATGGCTTCACTTTTGGGGTTATTCAGAGCTTGGTACTAATCCAGCATTTAGACTATTGCTTCAGTTTGGGGATATTCAGAGATTTGTACTAATGCACCATTTAGACTATGGCTTCACTTTTGGGGATATTCAATGCTTTGTACTAATGCACCATTTAGACTATGGCTTCACTTTTGGGGATATTCAGAGCTTTGTACTAATGCACCATTTAGACTATGGCTTCACTTTTGGGGATATTCAGAGCTTTGTACTAATGCAGCATTTAGACTATGGCTTCACTTTTGGGGATATTCAGAGCTTTGTACTAATGCACCATTTAGACTATGGCTTCACTTTTGGGGATATTCAGAGCTTTGTACTAATGCACCATTTAGACTATGGCTTCACTTTTGGGGATATTCAGAGCTTTGTACTAATGCAGCATTTAGACTATGGCTTCACTTTTGGGGATATTCAGAGCTTTGTACTAATGCACCATTTAGACTATGGCTTCACTTTTGGGGATATTCAGAGCTTTGTACTAATGCACCGTTTAGACTATGGCTTCACTTTTGGGGATATTCAGAGCTTTGTACTAATGCACCATTTAGACTATGGCTTCACTTTTGGGGATATTCAGAGCTTTGTACTAATGCACCATTTAGACTATGGCTTCACTTTTGGGGATATTCAGAGCTTTGTACTAATGCACCATTTAGACTATGGCTTCACTTTTGGGGATATTCAGAGCTTTGTACTAATGCACCATTTAGACTATGGCTTCACTTTTGGGGATATTCAGAGCTTTGTACTAATGCAGCATTTAGACTATGGCTTCACTTTTGGGGATATTCAGAGCTTTGTACTAATGCACCATTTAGACTATGGCTTCACTTTTGGGGATATTCAGAGCTTTGTACTAATGCACCATTTAGACTATGGCTTCACTTTTGGGGATATTCAGAGCTTTGTACTAATGCAGCATTTAGACTATGGCTTCACTTTTGGGGATATTCAGAGCTTTGTACTAATGCAGCATTTAGACTATGGCTTCACTTTTGGGGATATTCAGAGCTTTGTACTAATGCACCATTTAGACTATGGCTTCACTTTTGGGGATATTCAGAGCTTTGTACTAATGCACCATTTAGACTATGGCTTCACTTTTGGGGATATTCAGAGCTTTGTACTAATGCACCATTTAGACTATGGCTTCACTTTTGGGGATATTCAGAGCTTTGTACTAATGCACCATTTAGACTATGGCTTCACTTTTGGGGATATTCAGAGCTTTGTACTAATGCACCATTTAGACTATGGCTTCACTTTTGGGGATATTCAGAGCTTTGTACTAATGCAGCATTTAGACTATGGCTTCACTTTTGGGGATATTCAGAGCTTTGTACTAATGCACCATTTAGACTATGGCTTCACTTTTGGGGATATTCAGAGCTTTGTACTAATGCAGCATTTAGACTATGGCTTCACTTTTGGGGATATTCAGAGCTTTGTACTAATGCACCATTTAGACTATGGCTTCACTTTTGGGGATATTCAGAGCTTTGTACTAATGCACCATTTAGACTATGGCTTCACTTTTGGGGATATTCAGAGCTTTGTACTAATGCACCATTTAGACTATGGCTTCACTTTTGGGGATATTCAGAGCTTTGTACTAATGCACCATTTAGACTATGGCTTCACTTTTGGGGATATTCAGAGCTTTGTACTAATGCACCATTTAGACTATGGCTTCACTTTTGGGGATATTCAGAGCTTTGTACTAATGCACCATTTAGACTATGGCTTCACTTTTGGGGATATTCAGAGCTTTGTACTAATGCACCATTTAGACTATGGCTTCACTTTTGGGGATATTCAGAGCTTTGTACTAATGCACCATTTAGACTATGGCTTCACTTTTGGGGATATTCAGAGCTTTGTACTAATGCACCATTTAGACTATGGCTTCACTTTTGGGGATATTCAGAGCTTTGTACTAATGCACTGTTTAGACTATGGCTTCACTTTTGGGGATATTCAGAGCTTTGTACTAATGCACCATTTAGACTATGGCTTCACTTTTGGGGATATTCAGAGCTTTGTACTAATGCACCATTTAGACTATGGCTTCACTTTTGGGGATATTCAGAGCTTTGTACTAATGCAGCATTTAGACTATGGCTTCACTTTTGGGGATATTCAGAGCTTTGTACTAATGCACCATTTAGACTATGGCTTCACTTTTGGGGATATTCAGAGCTTTGTACTAATGCAGCATTTAGACTATGGCTTCACTTTTGGGGATATTCAGAGCTTTGTACTAATGCACCATTTAGACTATGGCTTCACTTTTGGGGATATTCAGAGCTTTGTACTAATGCACCATTTAGACTATGGCTTCACTTTTGGGGATATTCAGAGCTTTGTACTAATGCAGCATTTAGACTATGGCTTCACTTTTGGGGATATTCAGAGCTTTGTACTAATGCACCATTTAGACTATGGCTTCACTTTTGGGGATATTCAGAGCTTTGTACTAATGCACCATTTAGACTATGGCTTCACTTTTGGGGATATTCAGAGCTTTGTACTAATGCACCATTTAGACTATGGCTTCACTTTTGGGGATATTCAGAGCTTTGTACTAATGCAGCATTTAGACTATGGCTTCACTTTTGGGGATATTCAGAGCTTTGTACTAATGCACCATTTAGACTATGGCTTCACTTTTGGGGATATTCAGAGCTTTGTACTAATGCACTGTTTAGACTATGGCTTCACTTTTGGGGATATTCAGAGCTTTGTACTAATGCACCATTTAGACTATGGCTTCACTTTTGGGGATATTCAGAGCTTTGTACTAATGCACCATTTAGACTATGGCTTCACTTTTGGGGATATTCAGAGCTTTGTACTAATGCACCATTTAGACTATGGCTTCACTTTTGGGGATATTCAGAGCTTTGTACTAATGCACCATTTAGACTATGGCTTCACTTTTGGGGATATTCAGAGCTTTGTACTAATGCACCATTTAGACTATGGCTTCACTTTTGGGGATATTCAGAGCTTTGTACTAATGCAGTGTTTAGACTATGGCTTCACTTTTGGGGATATTCAGAGCTTTGTACTAATGCAGCATTTAGACTATGGCTTCACTTTTGGGGATATTCAGAGCTTTATACTAATGCAGCATTTAGACTATGGCTTCACTTTTGTGGATATTCAGAGCTTTGTACTAATGCAACGTTTAGACTAAGGCTTCACTTTGGGGATATTCAGAGCTTTGTACTAATCCAGCATTTAGACTATGGCTTCATTTTTGGGATATTCAGAGATTTGTACTAATGCACCATTTAGACTATGGCTTCACTTTTGGGGATATTCAGAGCTTTGTACTAATGCACCATTTAGACTATGGCTTCACTTTTGGGGATATTCAGAGCTTTGTACTAATGCACCGTTTAGACTATGGCTTCACTTTTGGGGATATTCAGAGCTTTGTACTAATGCAGCATTTAGACTATGGCTTCACTTTTGGGGATATTCAGAGCTTTGTACTAATGCACCATTTAGACTATGGCTTCACTTTTGGGGATATTCAGAGCTTTGTACTAATGCAGCATTTAGACTATGGCTTCACTTTTGGGGATATTCAGAGCTTTGTACTAATGCACCATTTAGACTATGGCTTCACTTTTGGGGATATTCAGAGCTTTGTACTAATGCACCATTTAGACTATGGCTTCACTTTTGGGGATATTCAGAGCTTTGTACTAATGCACCATTTAGACTATGGCTTCACTTTTGGGGATATTCAGAGCTTTGTACTAATGCACCATTTAGACTATGGCTTCACTTTTGGGGATATTCAGAGCTTTATACTAATGCAGCATTTAGACTATGGCTTCACTTTTGGGGATATTCAGAGCTTTGTACTAATGCAACATTTAGACTATGGCTTCACTTTTGGGGATATTCAGAGCTTTGTACTAATGCACCATTTAGACTATGGCTTCACTTTTGGGGATATTCAGAGCTTTGTACTAATGCACTGTTTAGACTATGGCTTCATTTTTGGGATATTCAGAGATTTGTACTAATGCACCATTTAGACTATGGCTTCACTTTTGGGGATATTCAATGCTTTGTACTAATTCACCATTTAGACTATGGCTTCACTTTTGGGGATATTCAGAGCTTTGTACTAATGCACCATTTAGACTATGGCTTCACTTTTGGGGATATTCAGAGCTTTGTACTAATGCACCATTTAGACTATGGCTTCACTTTTGGGGATATTCAGAGCTTTGTACTAATGCACCATTTAGACTATGGCTTCACTTTTGGGGATATTCAGAGCTTTGTACTAATGCACCATTTAGACTATGGCTTCACTTTTGGGGATATTCAGAGCTTTGTACTAATGCACCATTTAGACTATGGCTTCACTTTTGGGGATATTCAGAGCTTTGTACTAATGCACCGTTTAGACTATGGCTTCACTTTTGGGGATATTCAGAGCTTTGTACTAATGCAGCATTTAGACTATGGCTTCACTTTTGGGGATATTCAGAGCTTTGTACTAATGCACCATTTAGACTATGGCTTCACTTTTGGGGATATTCAGAGCTTTGTACTAATGCACCATTTAGACTATGGCTTCACTTTTGGGGATATTCAGAGCTTTGTACTAATGCACCATTTAGACTATGGCTTCACTTTTGGGGATATTCAGAGCTTTGTACTAATGCAGCATTTAGACTATGGCTTCACTTTTGGGGATATTCAGAGCTTTGTACTAATGCACCATTTAGACTATGGCTTCACTTTTGGGGATATTCAGAGCTTTGTACTAATGCAGCATTTAGACTATGGCTTCACTTTTGGGGATATTCAGAGCTTTGTACTAATGCACCATTTAGACTATGGCTTCACTTTTGGGGATATTCAGAGCTTTGTACTAATGCAGCATTTAGACTATGGCTTCACTTTTGGGGATATTCAGAGCTTTGTACTAATGCACCATTTAGACTATGGCTTCACTTTTGGGGATATTCAGAGCTTTGTACTAATGCAGCATTTAGACTATGGCTTCACTTTTGGGGATATTCCAAGCTTTGTACTAATGCACCGTTTAGACTATGGCTTCACTTTTGGCGATATTCAGAGCTTTGTACTAATGCACATTTACACTTTGGCTTCACTTTTGGGGATATTCTGAGCTTTGTACTAATGCACCATTTAGACTGTGGCTTCACTTTTGGGGATATTCAGAGCTTTGTACTAATGCAGCATTTAGACTATGGCTTCACTTTTGGGGATATTCAGATCTTTGTACCAATGCAGCATTTAGACTATGGCTTCACTTTTGGGGATATTCAGAGCTTTGTACTAATGCACCATTTAGACTATGGCTTCACTTTTGGGGATATTCAGAGCTTTGTACTAATGCACCATTTAGACTATGGCTTCACTTTTGGGGATATTCAGAGCTTTGTACTAATGCACCATTTAGACTATGGCTTCACTTTTGGGGATATTCAGAGCTTTGTACTAATGCAGCATTTAGACTATGGCTTCACTTTTGGGGATATTCAGAGCTTTGTACTAATGCACCATTTAGACTATGGCTTCACTTTTGGGGATATTCAGAGCTTTGTACTAATGCAGCATTTAGACTATGGCTTCACTTTTGGGGATATTCAGAGCTTTGTACTAATGCACCATTTAGACTATGGCTTCACTTTTGGGGATATTCAGAGCTTTGTACTAATGCACTGTTTAGACTATGGCTTCACTTTTGGGGATATTCAGAGCTTTGTACTAATGCACCATTTAGACTATGGCTTCACTTTTGGGGATATTCAGAGCTTTGTACTAATGCACCATTTAGACTATGGCTTCACTTTTGGGGATATTCAGAGCTTTGTACTAATGCACCATTTAGACTATGGCTTCACTTTTGGGGATATTCAGAGCTTTGTACTAATGCACCATTTAGACTATGGCTTCACTTTTGGGGATATTCAGAGCTTTGTACTAATGCACCATTTAGACTATGGCTTCACTTTTGGGGATATTCAGAGCTTTGTACTAATGCAGCATTTAGACTATGGCTTCACTTTTGGGGATATTCAGAGCTTTGTACTAATGCACCATTTAGACTATGGCTTCACTTTTGGGGATATTCAGAGCTTTGTACTAATGCACTGTTTAGACTATGGCTTCACTTTTGGGGATATTCAGAGCTTTGTACTAATGCACCATTTAGACTATGGCTTCACTTTTGGGGATATTCAGAGCTTTGTACTAATGCACCATTTAGACTATGGCTTCACTTTTGGGGATATTCAGAGCTTTGTACTAATGCACCATTTAGACTATGGCTTCACTTTTGGGGATATTCAGAGCTTTGTACTAATGCACCATTTAGACTATGGCTTCACTTTTGGGGATATTCAGAGCTTTGTACTAATGCACCATTTAGACTATGGCTTCACTTTTGTGGATATTCAGAGCTTTGTACTAATGCACTGTTTAGACTATGGCTTCACTTTTGGGGATATTCAGAGCTTTGTACTAATGCACCATTTAGACTATGGCTTCACTTTTGGGGATATTCAGAGCTTTGTACTAATGCACCATTTAGACTATGGCTTCACTTTTGGGGATATTCAGAGCTTTGTACTAATGCACCATTTAGACTATGGCTTCACTTTTGGGGATATTCAGAGCTTTGTACTAATGCACCGTTTAGACTATGGCTTCACTTTTGGGGATATTCAGAGCTTTGTACTAATCCAGCATTTAGACTATGGCTTCATTTTTGGGATATTCAGAGATTTGTACTAATGCACCATTTAGACTATGGCTTCACTTTTGGGGATATTCAGAGCTTTGTACTAATGCACCATTTAGACTATGGCTTCACTTTTGGGGATATTCAGAGCTTTGTACTAATGCACCGTTTAGACTATGGCTTCACTTTTGGGGATATTCAGAGCTTTGTACTAATGCAGCATTTAGACTATGGCTTCACTTTTGGGGATATTCAGAGCTTTGTACTAATGCACCATTTAGACTATGGCTTCACTTTTGGGGATATTCAGAGCTTTGTACTAATGCACCATTTAGACTATGGCTTCACTTTTGGGGATATTCAGAGCTTTGTACTAATGCACCATTTAGACTATGGCTTCACTTTTGGGGATATTCAGAGCTTTGTACTAATGCACCATTTAGACTATGGCTTCACTTTTGGGGATATTCAGAGCTTTGTACTAATGCACCATTTAGACTATGGCTTCACTTTTGGGGATATTCAGAGCTTTGTACTAATGCACCATTTAGACTATGGCTTCACTTTTGGGGATATTCAGAGCTTTGTACTAATGCAGCATTTAGACTATGGCTTCACTTTTGGGGATATTCAGAGCTTTGTACTAATGCACCATTTAGACTATGGCTTCACTTTTGGGGATATTCAGAGCTTTGTACTAATGCACCATTTAGACTATGGCTTCACTTTTGGGGATATTCAGAGCTTTGTACTAATGCACTGTTTAGACTATGGCTTCACTTTTGGGGATATTCAGAGCTTTGTACTAATGCACCATTTAGACTATGGCTTCACTTTTGGGGATATTCAGAGCTTTGTACTAATGCACCATTTAGACTATGGCTTCACTTTTGGGGATATTCAGAGCTTTGTACTAATGCACCATTTAGACTATGGCTTCACTTTTGGGGATATTCAGAGCTTTGTACTAATGCACCATTTAGACTATGGCTTCACTTTTGGGGATATTCAGAGCTTTGTACTAATGCACCATTTAGACTATGGCTTCACTTTTGGGGATATTCAGAGCTTTGTACTAATGCACCATTTAGACTATGGCTTCACTTTTGGGGATATTCAGAGCTTTGTACTAATGCACCATTTAGACTATGGCTTCACTTTTGGGGATATTCAGAGCTTTGTACTAATGCACCATTTAGACTATGGCTTCACTTTTGGGGATATTCAGAGCTTTGTACTAATGCACCATTTAGACTATGGCTTCACTTTTGGGGATATTCAGAGCTTTGTACTAATGCACCATTTAGACTATGGCTTCACTTTTGGGGATATTCAGAGCTTTGTACTAATGCACCATTTAGACTATGGCTTCACTTTTGGGGATATTCAGAGCTTTGTACTAATGCACCATTTAGACTATGGCTTCACTTTTGGGGATATTCAGAGCTTTGTACTAATGCAGCATTTAGACTATGGCTTCACTTTTGGGGATATTCAGAGCTTTGTACTAATGCACCATTTAGACTATGGCTTCACTTTTGGGGATATTCAGAGCTTTGTACTAATGCACCATTTAGACTATGGCTTCACTTTTGGGGATATTCAGAGCTTTGTACTAATGCACCATTTAGACTATGGCTTCACTTTTGGGGATATTCAGAGCTTTGTACTAATGCACCATTTAGACTATGGCTTCACTTTTGGGGATATTCAGAGCTTTGTACTAATGCACCATTTAGACTATGGCTTCACTTTTGGGGATATTCAGAGCTTTGTACTAATGCACCATTTAGACTATGGCTTCACTTTTGGGGATATTCAGAGCTTTGTACTAATGCACCATTTAGACTATGGCTTCACTTTTGGGGATATTCAGAGCTTTGTACTAATGCACCATTTAGACTATGGCTTCACTTTTGGGGATATTCAGAGCTTTGTACTAATGCACTGTTTAGACTATGGCTTCACTTTTGGGGATATTCAGAGCTTTGTACTAATGCACCATTTAGACTATGGCTTCACTTTTGGGGATATTCAGAGCTTTGTACTAATGCAGTGTTTAGACTATGGCTTCACTTTTGGGATATTCAGAGCTTTGTACTAATGCACCATTTAGACTATGGCTTCACTTTTGGGGATATTCAGAGCTTTGTACTAATGCACCATTTAGACTATGGCTTCACTTTTGGGGATATTCAGAGCTTTGTACTAATGCAGCATTTAGACTATGGCTTCACTTTTGGGGATATTCAGAGCTTTGTACTAATGCACCATTTAGACTATGGCTTCACTTTTGGGGATATTCAGAGCTTTGTACTAATGCACCATTTAGACTATGGCTTCACTTTTGGGGATATTCAGAGCTTTGTACTAATGCACCATTTAGACTATGGCTTCACTTTTGGGGATATTCAGAGCTTTGTACTAATGCACTGTTTAGACTATGGCTTCACTTTTGGGGATATTCAGAGCTTTGTACTAATGCACCATTTAGACTATGGCTTCACTTTTGGGGATATTCAGAGCTTTGTACTAATGCACCATTTAGACTATGGCTTCACTTTTGGGGATATTCAGAGCTTTGTACTAATGCACCATTTAGACTATGGCTTCACTTTTGGGGATATTCAGAGCTTTGTACTAATGCACCATTTAGACTATGGCTTCACTTTTGGGGATATTCAGAGCTTTGTACTAATGCACCATTTAGACTATGGCTTCACTTTTGGGGATATTCAGAGCTTTGTACTAATGCACCGTTTAGACTATGGCTTCACTTTTGGGGATATTCAGAGCTTTGTACTAATGCACCATTTAGACTATGGCTTCACTTTTGGGGATATTCAGAGCTTTGTACTAATGCAGCATTTAGACTATGGCTTCACTTTTGGGGATATTCAGAGCTTTGTACTAATGCACCATTTAGACTATGGCTTCACTTTTGGGGATATTCAGAGCTTTGTACTAATGCACTGTTTAGACTATGGCTTCACTTTTGGGGATATTCAGAGCTTTGTACTAATGCACCATTTAGACTATGGCTTCACTTTTGGGGATATTCAGAGCTTTGTACTAATGCACTGTTTAGACTATGGCTTCACTTTTGGGGATATTCAGAGCTTTGTACTAATGCAGCATTTAGACTATGGCTTCACTTTTGGGGATATTCAGAGCTTTGTACTAATGCAGCATTTAGACTATGGCTTCACTTTTGGGGATATTCAGAGCTTTGTACTAATGCAGCATTTAGACTATGGCTTCACTTTTGGGGATATTCAGAGCTTTGTACTAATGCACCGTTTAGACTATGGCTTCACTTTTGGGGATATTCAGAGCTTTGTACTAATGCACTGTTTAGACTATGGCTTCACTTTTGGGGATATTCAGAGCTTTGTACTAATGCACCATTTAGACTATGGCTTCACTTTTGGGGATATTCAGAGCTTTGTACTAATGCAGCATTTAGACTATGGCTTCACTTTTGGGGATATTCAGAGCTTTGTACTAATGCAGTGTTTAGACTATGGCTTCACTTTTGGGGATATTCAGAGCTTTGTACTAATGCAGTGTTTAGACTATGGCTTCACTTTTGGGGATATTCAGAGCTTTGTACTAATGCACCGTTTAGACTATGGCTTCACTTTTGGGGATATTCAGAGCTTTGTACTAATGCACCATTTAGACTATGGCTTCACTTTTGGGGATATTCAGAGCTTTGTACTAATGCAGTGTTTAGACTATGGCTTCACTTTTGGGGATATTCAGAGCTTTGTACTAATGCAGCATTTAGACTATGGCTTCACTTTTGGGGATATTCAGAGCTTTGTACTAATGCACTGTTTAGACTATGGCTTCACTTTTGGGGATATTCAGAGCTTTGTACTAATGCACCATTTAGACTATGGCTTCACTTTTGGGGATATTCAGAGCTTTGTACTAATGCAGTGTTTAGACTATGGCTTCACTTTTGGGGATATTCAGAGCTTTGTACTAATGCACCATTTAGACTATGGCTTCACTTTTGGGGATATTCAGAGCTTTGTACTAATGCACCATTTAGACTATGGCTTCACTTTTGGGGATATTCAGAGCTTTGTACTAATGCACCATTTAGACTATGGCTTCACTTTTGGGGATATTCAGAGCTTTGTACTAATGCACTGTTTAGACTATGGCTTCACTTTTGGGGATATTCAGAGCTTTGTACTAATGCACCATTTAGACTATGGCTTCACTTTTGGGGATATTCAGAGCTTTGTACTAATGCACCATTTAGACTATGGCTTCACTTTTGGGGATATTCAGAGCTTTGTACTAATGCAGCGTTTAGACTATGGCTTCACTTTTGGGGATATTCAGAGCTTTGTACTAATGCAGTGTTTAGACTATGGCTTCACTTTTGGGGATATTCAGAGCTTTGTACTAATGCAGCATTTAGACTATGGCTTCACTTTTGGGGATATTCAGAGCTTTGTACTAATCCAGCATTTAGACTATGGCTTCATTTTTGGGATAGTCAGAGCTTTGTACTAATGCACCATTTAGAGACTGGCTTCACTTTTTGTTATATTCAGAGCTTTGTACTAATGCAGCATTTAGACTATGGCTTCACTTTTGGGGATATTCAGAGCTTTGTACTAATGCACCATTTAGACTATGGCTTCACTTTTGGGGATATTCAGAGCTTTGTACTAATGCACTGTTTAGACTATGGCTTCACTTTTGGGGATATTCAGAGCTTTGTACTAATGCAGCATTTAGACTATGGCTTCACTTTTGGGGATATTCAGAGCTTTGTACTAATGCACCATTTAGACTATGGCTTCACTTTTGGGGATATTCAGAGCTTTGTACTAATGCACCATTTAGACTATGGCTTCACTTTTGGGGATATTCAGAGCTTTGTACTAATGCACCGTTTAGACTATGGCTTCACTTTTGGGGATATTCAGAGCTTTGTACTAATGCAGCATTTAGACTATGGCTTCACTTTTGGGGATATTCAGAGCTTTGTACTAATGCACCATTTAAACTATGGCTTCACTTTTGGGGATATTCAGAGCTTGTACTAAAGCATCATTTAGACTATGGCTTAACTTTTGGGGATATTCAGAGCTTTGTACTAATGCAGCATTTAGACTATGGCTTCACTTTTGGGGATATTCAGAGCTTTGTACTAATGCAGCGTTTAGACTATGGCTTCACTTTTGGGGATATTCAGAGCTTTGTACTAATGCACCATTTAGACTATGGCTTCACTTTTGGGGATATTCAGAGCTTTGTACTAATGCAGCGTTTAGACTATGGCTTCACTTTTGGGGATATTCAGAGCTTTGTACTAATGCACCATTTAGACTATGGCTTCACTTTTGGGGATATTCAGAGCTTTGTACTAATGCACTGTTTAGACTATGGCTTCACTTTTGGGGATATTCAGAGCTTTGTACTAATGCACCATTTAGACTATGGCTTCACTTTTGGGGATATTCAGAGCTTTGTACTAATGCACTGTTTAGACTATGGCTTCACTTTTGGGGATATTCAGAGCTTTGTACTAATGCAGCATTTAGACTATGGCTTCACTTTTGGGGATATTCAGAGCTTTGTACTAATGCACCATTTAGACTATGGCTTCACTTTTGGGGATATTCAGAGCTTTGTACTAATGCAGCATTTAGACTATGGCTTCACTTTTGGGATATTCAGAGCTTTGTACTAATGCAGCGTTTAGACTATGGCTTCACTTTTGGGGATATTCAGAGCTTTGTACTAATGCAACATTTAGACTATGGCTTCACTTTTGGGGATATTCAGAGCTTTGTACTAATGCACCGTTTAGACTATGGCTTCACTTTTGGGGATATTCAGAGCTTTGTACTAATGCACCATTTAGACTATGGCTTCACTTTTGGGGATATTCAGAGCTTTGTACTAATGCAGTGTTTAGACTATGGCTTCACTTTTGGGGATATTCAGAGCTTTGTACTAATGCACCATTTAGACTATGGCTTCACTTTTGGGGATATTCAGAGCTTTGTACTAATGCACCATTTAGACTATGGCTTCACTTTTGGGGATATTCAGAGCTTTGTACTAATGCATCATTTAGACTATGGCTTCACTTTTGGGGATATTCAGAGCTTTGTACTAATGCACCATTTAGACTATGGCTTCACTTTTGGGGATATTCAGAGCTTTGTACTAATGCAGTGTTTAGACTATGGCTTCACTTTTGGGGATATTCAGAGCTTTGTACTAATGCAGCATTTAGACTATGGCTTCACTTTTGGGGATATTCAGAGCTTTGTACTAATGCAGTGTTTAGACTATGGCTTCACTTTTGGGGATATTCAGAGCTTTGTACTAATGCACTGTTTAGACTATGGCTTCACTTTTGGGGATATTCAGAGCTTTGTACTAATGCACCATTTAGACTATGGCTTCACTTTTGGGGATATTCAGAGCTTTGTACTAATGCACTGTTTAGACTATGGCTTCACTTTTGGGGATATTCAGAGCTTTGTACTAATGCACCATTTAGACTATGGCTTCACTTTTGGGGATATTCAGAGCTTTGTACTAATGCACTGTTTAGACTATGGCTTCACTTTTGGGGATATTCAGAGCTTTGTACTAATGCACCATTTAGACTATGGCTTCACTTTTGGGGATATTCAGAGCTTTGTACTAATGCACCATTTAGACTATGGCTTCACTTTTGGGGATATTCAGAGCTTTGTACTAATGCAGCATTTAGACTATGGCTTCACTTTTGGGGATATTCAGAGCTTTGTACTAATGCAGCGTTTAGACTATGGCTTCACTTTTGGGGATATTCAGAGCTTTGTACTAATGCACCATTTAGACTATGGCTTCACTTTTGGGGATATTCAGAGCTTTGTACTAATGCAGTATTTAGACTATGGCTTCACTTTTGGGGATATTCAGAGCTTTGTACTAATGCACCATTTAGACTATGGCTTCACTTTTGGGGATATTCAGAGCTTTGTACTAATGCAGCATTTAGACTATGGCTTCACTTTTGGGGATATTCAGAGCTTTGTACTAATGCAGCGTTTAGACTATGGCTTCACTTTTGGGGATATTCAGAGCTTTGTACTAATGCAGTGTTTAGACTATGGCTTCACTTTTGGGGATATTCAGAGCTTTGTACTAATGCAACATTTAGACTATGGCTTCACTTTTGGGGATATTCAGAGCTTTGTACTAATGCATCGTTTAGACTATGGCTTCACTTTTGGGGATATTCAGAGCTTTGTACTAATGCACCGTTTAGACTATGGCTTCACTTTTGGGGATATTCAGAGCTTTGTATTAATGCAGCATTTAGACTATGGCTTCACTTTTGGGGATATTCAGAGCTTTGCACTAATGCACCATTTAGACTATGGCTTCACTTTTGGGGATATTCAGAGCTTTGTACTAATGCACCTTTTAGACTATGGCTTCACTTTTGGGGATATTCAGAGCTTTGTACTAATGCACCATTTAGATTTTGTCTTCAATTTCTGGGTATTCAGAGCTTTGTATTAATGCACTATTTAGACTTTCACTTCACTTTTAGGGATATTTAGTGCTTTGTACTAATGCACCATTTAGACTATGGCTTCACCTTTGGGGATATTCAGAGCTTTGTACTAATGCCACGTTTAGACTCTGGCTTCACTTTTGGGGATATTCAGAGCTTTGTACTAATGAAGCATTTAGACTATGGCTTTACCTTTGGGGATATTCAGAGCTTTGTACTAATGCACCGTTTAGACTATATCTTCAATTTTGGGGCTATTCAGAGCTTTGTACAAATGCAGCATTTGGACTATGGCTTCACTTTTGGGGATATTCAGAGCTTTGTACTAATGCACCATTTAGACTATGGCTTCCCTTTTGGGGATATTCAGATCTTTGTTATAATGCAGGGTTTAGACTATGGCTTCACTTTTGGGGATATTCCGATCTTTGTACTAATGCAGCTTTTAGACTATGGCTTCACTTTTGGGGATATTCAGAGCTTTGTCCTAATGCACTATTTAGACTATGGCTTCACTTTTGGGGATGTTCAGAGCTTTGTACTAATGCACCTTTTAAACTATGGCTTCACGTTTGGGGATATTCAAAGCTTTGTACTAATGCAGCGTTTGGACTATGGCTTCACTTTTGGGGATAGTCAGATGCTTATTAATGCATCTCATTTTCCTTTAACTTAAAAAAGCTGCCATCATAATATTACAAAATATTCATAATACAGAAATATAAGTTATTAGTTATGGAACCGAACTGTCAGTATAGCATAATGCATTTTTCTGATGTTAATGTTAGAATGTATATAACATATAGTGGTAATATACTCTTCAAATTTGGTTAGTTTCTCTTTTCTCTTTAGCATGATTTGTAGGATAATTGGCAAAAACAGCCCTAGTGCATTTCATCAGTTACTACTTTTACGATTGCTCTGTTCGTGTATGACAGGAAAACCAAATGCTTTCTCTAACTATATCCATGATTGAGTAATCTCATCCCCGCAGCTTAAGCTGTCACATGAGCCTGAAGTGATCATTAGCAGAACTCTATCTGATCATTTTGGAAGGCTTTCATGCTTTGCTTTACTTTGCATATCAAAATTTAATATTACTCTGATAGATTGATTTCAGTAAATCATAGTTTTGTTTAACTGGTAATAGAAATGCATATAGTTATAATGGTAGTTTTATGCATCTTCTGATAAAACCTGTACAGGACGTTTTTTATGATGAAGAATGATAATTATACTCCTCCTCACAAAATACTCCCTTGGCATGCGCCATGACAGACTAGGAAGGAACATTTTCTTTTAGACAGAAATGAAGCAAAAACACAGAGCAAATGATGAGCAATTTTGAAATCTGAAATATTTAATAATATTTTTGAAAGTTTCTTGCTTATAGAAGTCATACTGAACCTCATTCTGCCCTGAACATGAAATGATATTGCTCTGTTAAAATTATTCATCAAATGCTTAATTCCAAAGATTAAAACAATAGTTGTTACTATGTGATGTCATATATGTCATATATGTTTAGATCTTCAGAAATTATTGCAAGAGAATACTTAAAAAATATCTCAAGTAAAGGCAAAAGATAGTGGCCTACAAATATGTAAATAATATTTTAGTAGAAGGTCTGCTTATTTTGGCATTGTTTACGTCTGCTTATTTTTGTCTTTTAATAAGCATAGTAAATGCACTGCTTTTTACCCTTTGTTGCTTTTTTAGTTAATTATTTCACAACAAAAGAATAGTGTAGCCTGACCACATGGAAAGGAACAGAGAGGTGTCAACGTTCCCATTGAAAAGATGGCTTTAGGACTGCTTGACTTGAAGAGATACTTTAAAATTACAATTTCCTCTTTATTAAGGTATTTTATCTCAAAGCACCATAACAATAAATAGGAATCCACATAAGTAGAAACAAAATACAATAAGCTAATAAATAAGAAATAAATTACAGAACAGAATAGTTTGTAAATCTGATGATCCTATCATATCATATGCAAAGACAAATATGCATGTTTTAAATGTCTCTTGAAGGCTGCCGGTTTTGGATACATGTGTCGCCACTGCACTAGCAAAATCTGCAAGTGGGGTGCCTGATAAGAAAAAGAGAGATACCCAGAAGTTGTGAAATTCATCCATAGATTTGCAAACAGCCTTAGTTCAACAACTGAATGTGGCAGTAAGGCTTAAAAAAACTCTGACAGGTAAGACAGACCAGTGGACAGCGACACTAACAGTGTGAATTTGTAAGCAGTCTTGTAATGCCGAGGACTGCAGTGCAGGCAGCAAAGAATAGGCATCAAGTGTTGATAAGAAGACTTTTATTTATTTATCTGTTTTTTTATTTAACATTTGTTTACTGAGAAAGTCCAACTGGGACAGAGCCCAGTTTCAGGGGAGGGCCAGGGGAGAAACACGCTAGATGCATGTCTTTGGAATGTTAGAGGAAATTCGTGCAAATGCAGGGAGGATATGCAGACTCTGCAAAGCGGCACCACAGCCAAGAATCAGACTGGAAAACCCTCTTGCTGTGAGGCAACAATGTTAAATGCTGCACCACTACACTGCCAAGTACCTTCGTGTTAAAATTCTGTAATATTATGGAAGCTTTTATATGTAGTACTAGCAGTGGGGGGTACGGATCAAGGTGGAAAAGGATATTCCGAATTACGAAAGGACAAATAAAATAAAAAATGAAACGATGATAGTAGGGCAAGGGATGGGCTCAGGCTCGGGAGGGAAGTCCTCAGGAAGAATTAAAATGATTATAGAGATTATTACACTTGTAAAGTGAAAGACAGCAAAGAATAAGCCAGTCGTGGACTAAAGAAATACGTTCCAATAGGAATACATACAACTAAGGGCACAGAAAATAGATGGCAGTAACATACTGGATGAAACTAAAACAAAAGAAACGTGTTACTGGGAGCAAATACATATGAAGAGAAAAGTGACAGAGTTGGAAGAAGACAAGCAACTCAGAGATTACCTTCCGTATGTGGGAATGTAGGCGGAATACAGGCAGTGAGAGAAGTATTAAAGGAAAAACTTGAACTGGTATAGATTTTAATGGAAACAAGAACAGATACTGTTGTTAAGAAAGCAATGATTAGAAAGACATATAACATATTACAAGACAACTATAAGGATCAGTCAGAGGAGACAACAAAATATTGGGAGGGAAGATTTGAATGAGAACTTACAAAAGTACAATAGAAGAAAATCTATAAAACTTCTAAGTAAGTTACAAAATGCAGAAGATTTAAGATATTTCAATAGAAATGTTTATACTGGTACTTTTATAATCCAAGTAGAATGCAGAAGATTTTTCTGAAGTAAATTGCAAATTTGAGAAGATGTGGAGTGAATAACATGGTTTCTGGGAATATCAGGAGTTAAATGAGTTTATGGACTCCAAGCGGAATGTCCAGACACAGTCAGTATGGGAACACATTATATGCCAAGGAGATGTCCAGACACAGTCACTATGGAAACACATTATATGCCAAAGAGATGTCCAGACACAGTCGCTATGGGAACACATTATATGCCAAGGAGATGTCCAGACACAGTCACTATGGAAACACATTATATGCCAAAGAGATGTCCAGACACAGTCGCTATGGGAACACATTATATGCCAAGGAGATGTCCAGACACAGTCGCTATGGGAACACATTATATGCCAAGGAGATGTACAGACACAGTCAGTATGGGAACACATTATATGCCAAGGAGATGTCCAGACACATTCGTTATGGGAACACATTATATGCCAAGGTGATGTCCAGACACAGTCACTATGGAAACACATTATATGCCAAAGAGATGTCCAGACAAAGTTGCTATGGGAACACATTATATGCCAAGGAGATGTCCAGACACAGTCGCTATGGGAACACATTATATGCCAAGGAGATGTCCAGACACAGTCGCTATGGGAACACATTATATGCCAAGGAGACGTCCAGACACAGTCGCTATGGGAACACATTATATGCCAGGGAGATGTCCAGACACAGTCGCTATGGGAACACATTATATGTCAAGGAGATGTCCAGACCCACTAGTTATGGGAACACATTATATGCCAAGGAGATGTACAGACACAGTCAGTATGGGAACACATTATATGCCAAGGAGATGTACAGACACAGTCGCTATGGGAACACATTATATGCCAAGGAGATGTACAGATACAGTCGCTATGGGAACACATTATATGCCAAGGAGATGTCCAGACACAGTCGCTATGGGAACACATTATATGCCAAGGAGATGTCCAGACCCACTAGTTATGGGAGCACACTATATGCCAAGGAGATGTCCAGACCCACTAGTTATGGGAGCACATTATATGCCAAGGAGATGTCCAGACCCACTAGTTATGGGAACACATTATTTGCCAAGGAGATGTCCAGACACAGTCACTATGGGAACACATTATATGCCAAGGAGATGTCCAGACACAGTCACTATGGGAACACATTATATGCCAAGGAGATGTCCAGACCCACTAGTTATGGGAACACATTATATGCCAAGGAGATGTACAGACACAGTCAGTATGGGAACACATTATATGCCAAGGAGATGTACAGACACAGTCGCTATAGGAACACATTATATGCCAAGGAGATGTACAGATACAGTCGCTATGGGAACACATTATATACCAAGGAGATGTCCAGACACAGTCGCTATGGGAACACATTATATGCCAAGGAGATGTCCAGACCCACTAGTTATGGGAGCACATTATATGCCAAGGAGATGTCCAGACCCACTAGTTATGGGAGCACATTATATGCCAAGGAGATGTCCAGACCCACTAGTTATGGGAACACATTATTTGCCAAGGAGATGTCCAGACACAGTCACTATGGGAACACATTATAAAGGAGATGTCCAGACACAGTCGCTATGGGAACACATTATATGCCAAGGAGATGTCCAGACCCACTAGTTATGGGAACATATTATATGCCAAGGAGATGTCCAGACACAGTCACTATGGGAACACATTATATGCCAAGGAGATGTCCAGATCCACTAGTTATGGGAACACATTATATGCCAAGGAGATGTCCAGACACATTCGCTATGGAAACACATATGTCAAGGAGATGTCCAGACACAGTTGCTATGGGAACACATTATATGCCAAGGAGATGTCTAAACACAGTCTCTATGGGAACACATTATATGCCAAGGAGATGCCCAGACACAGTCGCTATGGGAACACATTATATGCCAAAGAGATGTCCAGACACAGTCGCTATGGGAACACATTATATGCCAAGGAGATGTCCAGACACAGTCGCTATGGGAACACATTATATGCCAAGGAGATGCCCAGACACAGTCACTATGGGAACACATTATATGCCAAGGAGATGTCCAGACACAGTCGCTATGGGAACACATTATATGCCAAGGAGATGTCCAGACACAGTCGCTATGGGAATACATTATATGCCAAGGAGATGATGCTGCATTTCTGGGTCTTGGTTTAGAGCTGTTAAGACATAGCAAGGCCTTATGAAGTTTATTATTATTAGCTGCCAAAAATAACACAAAAGTAGAAATCAAGGATTGTAAATGAATAATGTAAAAAAATCCAAGAACTAGGTATGGGGCAATTAACAGATGGAAGATGTAATTTTCAAATAAATAAATGGTGCATTTAGTAATAATATTTACAAAGCAATGTTCAAATATATGACTAAAATAAGTGAGTCAGCAGGAATTCTGAAGTAAATCTTACTGTTCTTATTATGTACAAGTGCAAAATAAATATATCCTAATGAAAACTATATATATATATATATATATATATATATATATATATATATATATACATATATATATATATATATAGTGCTTATACACCATAATGAAAAGCAATACTATATTTTTTCATTGTTTTGTAGAGTATGTCATCTCATGTCGCAAATTAATAGTAAGAATTAATCTTTTTTTAAAACTGATGCAGATACATAATCTGAAAAATGTGTGCATGCCACAAAAAGAAAAAACAAAGATGAAATTCTGTACAAAGAAAGGTATTTAAGACAAAAAAGGTGATGTTAGTTAAAGATGTTTCTGAAATGATTAAATTTGCATTCTGAGTTTGCTGTGACATTTCAGATACTTTGCCATACTGATTGTAAGAAGGAGGTAAACCAAATTCTGTCTTTTTAGCTTAAATGTAGCTGACATGCATCCTTTTACATTACTGGCACAGGAATAAGACAGTTATGATATTGTAAAATGTTCACCATTGGATTGTTTAGTCTCTCAAATGACATGTATGTAACATAAGGACAGCAAAATAAATGGGTTGGTTTGCTGTAGCCATTCAGTGACACGACTGAAATGTCGGTACATGATGAAGTCTGTTGATGGTAAACACAGATGGAATGTCTAAATTATATAAGTAGATTAAACAATGCAGTAAAGTTTGACAAATTTTAAATTACAGTACAGAGTGCAACATAGAGGGAGTAGATGTGTCTACTTAGAACAATGTGTAAGCTGATATATAGAGAATAACAACACAAAACATTGACAGAGGAATGCTACATTGGTTTTAATGCTCTAAGTTGAAACATTCCTCATCTCAGGTTATGTGAAGTTAGTAGAGTAAAAAACATATCAACCTAATCTTTCTGATGATTACATTTCCTATTGAGTGATTCCAAATCCATTGTTTTTCTGTTATTCAACATACTTCTAAATAATTGACTTTTACATCTAGGTTGTACCAATCCACCCAGTATCTGAGTTTTATCTACATTGCTGTTTTTTCCTTTAATATTAAGTACTAGGTTACACCAAATCACAGTTAATGGAGTAAAGTATCTATGTTGCTTCTACGTGCAGCAGTCTTAGATGCAGTATCCATAATAATAGAAGCACTCACATCAGGGATGAACAGCCATGCATCTTTCATGTAATTACACAGAAATAGATTCATGGTTAACAATAGTGAGGAAACATAATCGGAAATTGGGCATGGCGAATTTTCAGGCAAAAAGTATATTTTCTAAAAAATGAAGCACTCCTTTTATGTTGTGGATCCATTTTTTACAGTATCAGCAAAGTTATAACTCTAGGTGTGTTACTGCCTGTTCATTTTTTCAATAATAATCAGACATGTCAGCTACTGGAAGATATCATCTTAAAATGAACACATGGTCATTCATCATAGGACAACAAATTTTTAAATTAAAACTGAGTTAATGTCAACATACTATTATGCTAGAGCTTGATTTGTTGTACATACTATGCTTTATGTTTAGATCCTGA
>NC_056748.1:1083771021-1083775226 GCF_019279795.1 Protopterus annectens
GAATGTTCTTAGTCTGCAGTGTGTTTGACAAATACTGAATTATTCAAATTAGAAATGGTTAGTTTTGGGGAAACCTTAGTCTACAGAAGGATGTATAATACCAATTCTGCCTTATGTAGTTCTCCTGCCATTCTCTCAGGAATACTAATAAAAGAAACGCCAGCAGGAAAGCAGTTATTGGTTGTGGTTTCTATAATATCTCATAATTGTGAGCCAGATATACCAATAAGATCAGCAAAAAATGTAAACCAAGGAACCACAACAAAATTTTAGCATTAATTTCTAGAACTTTAATTATTTTGTGATAAAAGAACTATCTAGCAGTTTATCTTAGATCATTTTAACCCCCCCAGTCTCATGTTACTATGTGACTCTGAAAAACATATGAGACATCACTTCTGTTGAAGCCATGACTGGAGGCAGTTGGAAACAATGGGATTATACAGTTACAACATTAGTAAAATAAAACTGCTAGTTTAAAATATAGAAACACTGCTCTCAAAGGGAGGTCCGATAGAAATCACTCATGAAGTCATCAGTTTACATTGTCATGCAGTTCTATAAATACTTACTTAAATAACAGTTAAGAAGGACGAGTCTGCTGATGCAAAAAATCTGATATAAATAGTGAATGAAATTGTATGAACAATTAAAAGTTATCCTGAGAATGCACACACACTGGGCATGCAAGGCTGCCCTTCATGCCACACCTGTGATTATTACCTTCCTCCCTGGACCAGAATATTTAGTTTCGGTCCCTTATACTATGCATTGTCCTAATAGGCTCAGATAAGCAACAATGCAAAATAAAAAAGTAATTAAAATTAATTCCAGTGCAGGCAGCATGAATCATTAAAAGAATCTCTTTCCTTGCAGCTTTGACTGATTAGACTAATAACAACAATGTCCATGAATCATTAATTGAGTCGAAATATCATCACAACTAGTCAAGTTAGATGTGTGTGCATATCTATGTATATAAATATATATATATATATATATATATATATATATATATACATATATATATATGTATAGAGAGAGAAGCTCAACATCCCATGCAGGAGAAATATATCAGTCTTTCATTTATTTTTATTTCATGGCAGATATTAAATTACAAAAACAACCTAAATGGGTTGTGGGAACTACTAAATATACTCTCTCATGTTGATTAAAAATCATCTGATTACAAGTGCTAGAAACATAATGAATCAGCTTAATAATTCATGGCGGTTAAAGTTTCATTAAGCTAAATTATATCAATGCACACACTAGACACAGAACACAATCAGTTGTATTACAACAGGCAAATCCAAATCAGTGTTTCTTTCCCGTTAACTCATTTATTAACCTAATTTATGAGAATTTAACCTGAAGAAAGCATGTTAAAACTCCCAACTTAATGAAACATTTTCTTAAATCATAAAGTTGTAAAAAGGGAAACCCTGCTGCACCTCTCTGCCATCTTGGAGACTTTGCCTCCACATCACCCTTTCTTATTTATACCCATATTATGCCCATAATTACAAAGCTGCTGAGAAACGTGTAGAGAAAGAAGAGGATGGAGACAGAAACAGAAATCGTTGTTGTCATACGTATGGCGATAACACCTATCAGGGACTTCCTATAAACAGTAGCACCTGGGGAGTTCAGAAGTTGCAAAGCTGCCCTCAGCAAGTTTCTCTCAGTAAGTAGTAGGGAAGCCTAAAGAGGTAACAGTATAGGAAACGAATCAAAATGTCCAATAGGAAAATGCACAAGAAATGTATGAAAGCCAGGAATGTTAAGAAGAAAAAAATGTATTAGCCATGTATACTGGAGGTACTTAGAAATTAGCAGCTGAATGCCACAACAAGAAGTCAACTAACAATCTTCTCCAACAACTGTGTTATAAATTACTAAACTGCATTGATGCCACAAACAGAAAATTCACTGAAATCTATCATGTATAATACATCCCACTCATTCTCAATAACAGCTGTAAAAATGGAAAATTAAAAGTAAACCAAGAACTTCATCTGCATGTGGTTATAACGTAAATACTAGGAATGTTTCTGATAAAGTTCTAAAATAAAAATGTACACAATGCAATGTGATGTCAAAATGCTAGTTAAGTAACTCACACGTACATTATTACTTGTCGAGAGCAGGATTTTTTTTTCACAGTGTCAAGTCAGAAACACAGCTGTCTTATTTAGTCCACAGTGTCATACTCAAATGTAAAAAAAAAAACTTTCTCAATCTAGAAATCTTTTACTGAGTAGTAGGAACAAAATGTCCAACATTTGTAGCAAGCGACTTGCAAAACCTGTACTGCATGCAGTCAGGTGCTTTAGTTCTACAGTCCTGTCTCAAAAACCAGTACAGGAATTTATTCTGTGCTTGCATTCAGAAATACCAGTACTGAAATGAATATCAGTACTGTACTATTGATCGATTGACATCTCCCAGCCTTGCCATCTAATACCTTGCACCTGGGGTGGCTGGACCCTTTGCTCCAACCCAGCTGTAGCTCTGAATTTAGTTATTAAATTTAATCTCAGATGTAGATATTTGTGCATAACTTTGATCCAGTACAAAAAAGTAAAGAAAATTCTAGATAGGAAGGCAATAACCACCTTCTACAAAGCCAAACATGGTCTATAATATCCCTGAAGTTAATCACCAGTGGTAAGTATATTCTATCAAATCCTCTCCTGAACCTTATCAGCCAGGGCCTTTCCACTATATAGTTTCCTGAAATATGTAAAATGTCCATTTTAATGCCCTGTTATAAACGAGGCTTAGCTATGATCTTGGAAAATACAATTTTGTTAATGTAACAAGGCATATTTGCAAGGCCATGGAGCACATCATATCACACTTTATAAACTTGATTATTGAAAAACTTAATACTTTCTACCCTCATCAGTTCAACTTTATCAAGGCAAGGTCATGCATATTCAACCTAATAAGCTTTTTTAAAAGGCTCATGGAAAATTGGAATAGAGGATATTCTTATCACACAGTGTACCTTGATGTGACAAAAGCCTTTTACATGATTCCTTATGCTAGTACTCAACACACAAGATCTAAGCACAAACCGTTATGTTTTCCAGCTGATTGAATACTCGTCATCAGACAGAGCATGCATAGTTAAAGCAGTCATTGCCACATCAGAAATAAAAATCTTGATTAATGGTGACCCTTGATACTCTAAACTAGGACCCTTAGTCTTCAATAACTAGTTCTCTGACCTTCTAACTACTAATACAGCCCAAAACTTATTGATGCTTGCAAGCTACGTGCTGCTGATAGCTCACCTTCAGTTTGATAAGCTATGTGCTGCTGTTAGCTCACCTTCTGTTTGATAAGCTACGTGCTGCTGTTAGTCAACCTTCTGTTTGATAAGCTACGTGCTGCTGTTAGTTCACCTTCTGTTTGATAAGCTATGTGCTGCTGTTAGCGCACCTTCTGTCTGATAACCTACGTGCTGCTATTAGCTCACCTTCTGATTGATAAGCTACATGCTGCTGTCAGCTCACCTTCCAGTTGATAAGCTACGTGCTGCTGTTAGCTCACATTCTGTTTGATAAGCTACGTGCTGATGTTAGCTCACCTTCTGTTTGATAAGCTACTTGCTGCTGTTAGCTCACCTTCTGTTTGATAAGCTACGTGCTGCTGTTAGCTCACCTTCTACTTGATAAAATATGTGCTGCTGTTGGCTCACCTTCTGCTTGATAAGCTACGAGCTGCTGTTAGCTCACCTTCTGCTTGAAAGACTACATGCTGCTGTTAGCTCACCTTCTGCTTGATAAGTAACGTGCTGCTGTTAGCTCACCTTCTGCTTGATAAGCTACGTGCTGCTGTTAGCTCACCTTCTGCATGATAAAATATGTGCTGCTGTTAGTTCACCTTCTGCTTGATAAGCTACGAGCTGCTGTTAGCTCACCTTCTGCTTGACAAGCTACGAGCTGCTGTTAGCTAACCTCCTGTTTGATAAGCTACATGCTGCTAGCTCACCTTCTGTTTGACAAGCTATGTGCTGTTGTTAGCTCACCTTCTGTTTGATGTTACATGCTGCTGTGAGCTCACCTTCTGGTTGATAAGCTACATGCAGCTGTTAGCTCACCTTCTGCTTGATCAGCTATGTGCTGCTGTTAGCTCAATTTCTGTTTGATAAGCTATACTGTTGGTTCACTTTCTCTTTGATAAGCTACGTGCTG
>NC_056748.1:1083775726-1083810732 GCF_019279795.1 Protopterus annectens
TGCCCTGAGGGTATACTTCCGGTGTTGAACATTGTGCTCCCATGTTCATGATGATGAGATCAAGTATGTTTTCTCCTCTTGTGGGGATGGTGACTAGTTGTTCCATGGCATTTGAGTTTATGAATTCCAGGAACTTGTGGGCTAGGGTGTTTGGGCTTGAGTAGTGTTCCCAGTCTATATTACAGTAATTGAAGTCACCTAGTATGATGGTGTTTGGTGATACAGTTATCCCCTCTAGTGTTTTCAGGAAGGCCATGTGAGGTTCCTGAGTTTGTGAGGGTGGCCTGTAACATGCTACAATTTGCAGAGCAGTCTTGCCTATGGTTAATTGCACCTGGATGGTCTCCGATGCATCGTGCGTTGCCACCAGTCTTGAGGTGTGGGTGTCCTTGATGAATATGGATACCCCCCTCCTTTCTTGGTATTGTCCGGATTTTGGGGCCGGAACGCACGATAAGAGGTAAAACCTGATAGTGCTGGGGTGCTCTCAGGAGCCTTGAACCAGGTTTCTGTCACTGCACAGACATCGATGTTCTCCATATTGAGAAGGGCCTCAAGTGCGTGCATTTTGAGATTTAGACTTCTGGCATTGAGCAGCATTACCCTTATTATTTTTCCTTTTTTGTGTTCTAGGGTGGTAGGTTTAGACCTTTAGCCTTGCCTAAAAAAGGCACTATGGGGGTGGCAAGAGCCTTTGCCAATATCCGGAATCCCAGGGGTGACAGGTGCAAGCCGTCCCTTGCGAAGCAGCGTGGCTTGTCCAGCATGTCATCCCAGGCAGACAGACATTGGATCCCCTTTGAATGACACCAGAGTTTAAGCCAATTGTTAAAGCTGATCATCCTATCTCTGTATTGTGGCATCATTCTTGGTGAAGGTAGGATACTGCTCAAGGTCAGGGTCATACCTGCCTGGGCTACATAATCAGAGAGCTCCTCAATGTCTCTTTTCATGTAGTCCAAGGAGGTACGTCTCAGGTCGTTTACACCACCGTGGACAATGACTGAGTCGTATTTGTACCTGCTGTTGAGAGACCTGAGTGCTTGCGTTATGTGGCGGATTCTAGCACCCGACAGGCAGCTTACTGTGACCTTCTCCTTACTCAGTCTGGTGAGCGGGACATCAGTGTGTCTGACTATGGAGTCACCGATGACTAGTGTGTCTGGCATTGTGTTTGGCCTTAAGGGCTGTGACTGTTTGACACTCTGACTGTGAGGTATATGTGTTGCAGGTGTTGTGTTCTGAGGTGATGGTTGTTTGGGTGTATGCTTTGGTGACCTCTGCTGTTTTGGTAGTTTTTTGATCAGAGCCGCCAAGTATGTCTTTGTGTGTTTATGTGTATGATTTGAGGTTGTGATGGTACTATGTGAGACTGGGTCTATGGTGTGTGTGGTAACCTTCTCCTCCTGACTGGTCTTGCCAGTCCTATGTTGAGAGAGCTCAGCCTCCAGTTTGGCCGTATAGTTGCATCTCTCGCATGTATTTGTGTTTTGTGGGAGGAGGGGAGGGTTGTCTGTGTACATGAGGCAATTGTAACATTGCCTCAATATTCCCAGGTTCACCAGCTGAGCAGGACAGGACACTAGCAACTGATCCCTCGACATGCTAGAAGGACTAGACAAACAACTGTAAAAGAGATTCCGGGGGACGTGGGTTACCGAGAAATGGGGGTTTGCCTTTTTGGGGTGCTATCTATAAGAGTGCCGTATCAAGGTAGTAAGTACTGTAGGAGCAAGTGCTAGGTTTAACAGATAGGGAAAAGTCTACTTGGAGTCAAGTAGAGATGATCTTTTTGTGCATGCTTCATGTTGGTGTCTGACCAGGCTCCGTTGCAGTCGTGTGTTGGACGGTAGTGTTTCTGTGTGTTTGCCATGTGTTTTTATTGCCGGTACATCTGTGGGAGGTGTGGTTGGCACATGTTCCTCTTTGCAGGGACACCCATCCTGCGGTTTGTGTCATGCATCTGCAATTGGCATGTGCCATATGTCCTGTACTATTCCCACAGTCGTGTATGCCTTCATGCACTACTACTGCGTGTTACTGGCTGTTTGTATGTGGTACACATGGACATTGTGATGGTTGGCTTGACCTATTCCCATGCTAGAACATACACATCTGTCAATTACGTTGTTTAAATCAAACTGTAACACTCCTTCATCTTTTCAAAATGACAGTCAATAACACAGTAAGCTGAGATTAATAACGTTTTACTACTGTGCAGCAGGAGGCAAAGAACTATGCAGTACAAGTTTAGACATTTGTTTTACTCTATACATGTTACAGCTGTATAAGCATTGTGTATACTATCATCTTTTGCACACATTAATGATGTGGTCAGTCACAGGGCATTTAAATCACTATAGTCCACAATGTTGTATTCCTACAACAGTGCTAAGGTAATGCTTAAATGTTTTCACATGAGGATAGCAAAACCTTGCGAGCCACATAGTCAATTAGAATGTACTTCGGTAAATTCTGCTCTGTCACGGTTCCAACACTGTTCAGATCTGGTCGTCACTCCATTTCCTACTAGGTTCCTTTGTCTCTCTGGTGAGCAGCTGTACTCTGTGTTACATAGAGCTCACAAGCCTATCCTCCTCAGTGGAAGGATGACAGATATACCTGTACATACATTTATTATTCTCTAACCGAGCAGATGACTAATGCTGAATGACATACACCTGCTGCACTGGTTACTGCCAGGGTCAGGGTTCAATCACACTGCAGCTACACTACAGGCAATTACATGCATGATAAGCTCTACTGCCATATTGTAAGATAGAATAATATGCATTATACACTTATTGCTTCTAAAGTTGCACGTCATATATATGTTTAAGTATGTATTTTGCTAACATTCTCCCTCCTTTGATTGCTTCTATTCTATCCAGAAACATATACCACATTATTTCATTACTAGCCTCTTCCTCTCTGGAACATTTAACTAGGCAAGTAATTTGTTGTACATTTCAAGAAGGATTGCATTTTGTATTGACAAATACCACTACAGGTCTTGATACATAGTCTCGGGTACAGATACGTCGACAGAGTCCCTGACTAATACTTACATGCAAAGTATCCCACAATAGACACATGCTCCCAATATGAGCAGAACAACACAAATGGCAATCATGATATTCAGTATGACTGAACCCCATCCACCAAATGGTTTGTGGAAATGGTTCATCAGTGGGTTTGGGCCTGGTTCCGCCATGGATGACACCTGCTGTATTACCTCTAGGTGGGCGTTGATTCTGGTCTTTTTATGTGGTACTTGGACACAGCGATCTTCTTTAATGAGCCAAGACGCACAATTCTCACCGGCAGGGTGCAGTCGTGCGCTATTACATTTTGTGACACAACAGTTCTCATTGCATCCAGTTCATCAGTCACAAGTTCAGGAGCAGAAAGTCACATTCATCATTCCTCCGACAGGTTTTGACAACTTCCTCTGTTCCCTGATTGATTTCACTACTCCACAAGCTGGGAGTGTTCCAGCCCAGGTTATGACGCTGTCACTCAAGTCCATATGGATCGATATTCCTTTATCCCTTGCAGAAAACTGGAATGTCAGAACAGCTTCCATTTCACCCACTGGATTAGTAGGTTTCTCGACTGTGTTCCCAGTTCTTCGAGCTATGTGTGTTATAGTTCGTTTGTACCCAGAGGCAATTGTGCAGTATGTCATGTGACTGGAGCCGGATAACCCAAATAACTGCTGGACCAATTCTCAGGTAACCATTGATATGCTTCTTTCCCACAAACAAAATAACAATATTCTACTTTACTACTGATGCGGGTTACCTCTGCATGTAACATCTGCCTGTCTATAACAGAGGACTGTTTATACAATTCAGGATGTTTCTGCACATCCTTCCACGTTGTTCTCATGAAGCTTAAATACAGATAATGAATGGTGCTACAAGTAGTACTGTGATCTTTGGCTGTTATATGACAGTTATGTTACAAATACTCCCACCAACTTGAACTGTATCATGTTTATAACAACATACAATTACTTTTTGTGTAACAGGTAAGTACAGTGCCACTTTGTCCTGTGATCTCACAGAGCCTGTATCAAAGTGTAAATATTCACAAGTCTCAATGTATCCCCAAGGGGACACCATACATCGGAAGTCCTCCATATGATGTAGGTATGGCAGTACAAACACAGCAATTTAAAATGTTCATAGTGTGTACATGCACACGCGTCATGCCTAGGTATTTGTTGAAGTGTGGAAGACACTCTGTGGCCAGTTCATCACGTATCACTATTTGTATCCATGTAGTTATATGCAGGTAAGGTCCCAGCAAATGTAAAGTAAACACAAACATGGTTAATAGGTGTATAATCATTATGACAGTAAACCAAATGTCTTTGGGGTTGCTTTGTATTGTTATACAGTCTGGCCCGGGTGATTCAGGCTCTATGGTATATCAGCTACAAGATGTTGATCAGACTTGATATCCTTTACCGGTTTGAAAACTGTGAGGTGAACCCAGGACGACCTCTCAGCATACTTTACTGCAGTAGGCGTTGCCAACAGTACCTGGTACAGACCTTCACACTTTCCACTTGCCAATTATCTTGTTTGGATAACAGTGACATACACACAGGATACTGGTGTCAGCTATGCGTCCAGCTTCACTTGCTCTTTATCTGTAAAAGACTTTAACTGCAAAACAGTGTTATTGGTTAACAATCCTCTCATGTCACCTGCTAATGAGCCATCGACCTCCGGCTCTGCAGGCATGACAACTTTCCACTCTGGCACATGATATGCCATTCCACATACTACTTCGAAGTGGGTGCAACACTTTACATTTGGAACTGTTGTCATGCTCAGCAATGCTAGAGGTAGACAGCAAATGTAACTCGTCTGGGTGTCACCCACCAACCTCCTGTACTTATTTCTCGGGATCCCATTGTACCGCGTCAGCAGTCATGCTGACTGTGGGTTGTACATGCAATTTACATTCATGGGAATACAAATTAATCCCCCAGGTTGCGTGATTGTCTGGTTCACTAAATGTGTTCTATTGTCACAGTAGCTTCTTTACAGTATGCCCGATCTTGGGATACTTAATTTACTGGCACCTTTGCCACTGCTGCTGCATCTGGATTCATGGTTGGGAATGCTTCTACCCATTTTGATTATATATATGTGTAATCACTAAACAGTATTTCTTCCCTTCACATTTATTCAGATGTATGAACTACATACAAATAGTACGGAATGGTTATGGTGGTGTAGGTAAACACACTCCCTTTGGTTTAAATGCTCCCTGTGCATGATATCTACTGCAAATGTGACACGCTACTCATGATGTTTGTATGTGGTTCCTACTTCCGTATGTTAGGGGTATTCTGTTAACCGAATGTACCATCCCCCCTGTTGAGACATGTCTCTACCCATGGCTCCACAAAGCCGCATATCTGACTACATTAGACGTTAATATTGGCTTTCTCACTGTGGATATGTGCAGTCCGTCTTCAAGGATTGCTCCTCGTCATACCCACGTCGGCTTTTCTGCTTTCGTAGTTGGTGTTTGCATTGTTTGTAACATTTCTACATGTAAAATGTCTGAGGATTGTCCTTCCTCACTCAAACATACACTTTCCAACTGTGAGGCTGCTTGTTTTGCAGCTGCATGAGCTCATGCCTTACCTTTCCTACTGTTATCCTGTTGCTATCTATGACCTGCACATTTACAATTAGCTACTTTAGTGGGTAACTGAATGGAATGTAATGCATTCAGGATCAATTGCGCATGATTAATCGGTTTACCAGTGGATGTTATCATTCCCCTATTCTTCCACTGCTGCTCATAAACATGCACTGTACAGACAACATACTGACTATCGGGACATATGTCCACACATCAGGTTTTCGCCACAGTACAAGCACGTGTTAAAGCTATCTATTCTGCTGCTTGAGCAGACACGTTATGCTGCAGGGGTTGTGCGTCTACAATCTCATTATCAATAACTACTGCATAACCTACTTGATTCGTTCCTGTGGGACTCTGTCTACATGATCCGTACACATTAACTGTCACCTCTGCATCATCTAAGGGTATATCAGTGATATATTGTGTCTGTGTGTAGTTATTTCATCCATTTCGTATAGGCAACTGTGTGGTGTGCCATACACAGGTGTCGGACGTGATGTTGATAGGTTTAATGTTGTACAACGTTCAATCACCATATGAGGTTGACTCAGTGGTATGGTCAAACAAGACAAATGTCTAGCACGGGTCAGGAATGCTATCTTCTCTTGCAGCAGAATGATCGCAACTGCAGGAGACATTCTCACAGTGAGAGGGTGGTATGATAACATTGAGGCCGGGGCCTGTACTGCCATGGGTGCTACAACAACTGCCTGTACACAATGTGGCACTGACCATGCCACAGTGTCCAACTGCAATGAGTAGTAAGCTATGTAGTGTTGCTTACTTCCATGCTGTTGCATCAAGACTGACGTCATATATCTCCGCTTACAATCTACAGTCCGACAACATGTGTTATGATTATTCGAGACCTAATACAGATGTTGAAGCTATCAATCGTTTTAGTCTGCAGAAAGTTGTTTCTGCTCCTGTAATCCAGTGTAGTATGTGTTGTGCTGCCATAGGTGTATTAAAGATTAAGGCAGACAATACAGCAGATTCAGAAGCATTGTTTGGTAACCAGCTTTGACAAATGTTAGTTGGCACAGAAAGGACTTCATTCCCTTCTTGGTAGTTGGCTTGGGTGCTTGTGAAATTGCTACCTTCCTATCGTCATGTAATGTTCTACCCTACTTGGATACCACATATCCCAGGTACTTGACCTGTATTCTCTGTAGTTGCAATTTATGCTTGCTTACTTTATGTTTCTGTTCTGCTGAATATCTCAATGATGCTATTGTATCTTCCATACATTGCTGCTGGGTAGGGGCAAGCAGAATATCATCCACATAAAGTAGAACTTGACTGGCCCCGGGTGTAGTAAACACCGGAATGTAGCTAGCCATCTCCTGTGGGAATATCGTTGTACTTTCACAGTATCCCTGCGATAGCCGGGTATGGCTGTATCTGTTACCCTGAATGTAAATGCAAAGCAATACGGACTATCTGGATGTATAGGTATTGCAAAGGAAGCATAGCTTATATGTACCATGGTAAGATACTTCTGTGGCGTGTTCATAGCATTCAGTATTGTGTGTGGGTCTGGCACCATCGGTACCCTAGGTATTATTACATGATTTACAGCTTGTAAATCCTGTACCATCCGCCATTCCCCCTTTGTTTTCCGATCAGAAGATACAGGGGTATTGCATGGTGAATAGCGATTACTTTGTAGATGGGGAATTCACTCTGTGACTTTACAGATATCATCTGGTGTCCACGGTCTATACACTACGGGGGTTGGGTCCTGGCCTTCCTGCCCTGCATGAGGGTTCGGTACTTCAATTAATTGACAGATATCCTCACTCTGTTCTAGTGACTGTCTTCTTACTCGAGTGTCCCTAGGTATGTTACGAGTTCGGGATGTGGTTTCAATAGCTTCTCTTACATTTGGTCGTTGTGATACCTCTGTTGCCACAGGATAACGTGGGGGGGACTAGCCTGCCCTCCTGCTTCATATCCTGGATGTGGTATCGGAGGTGGTAGAGGGGGGGGCTGTCGCTACTACTGTATTATTATCTCCTTTGTGTAATGTATGATGCTTTCGCATTTGTAGTGTTCTGTTCCCTTCGGTTCACTACCTCAATCCACCTGTGTGCTTGACGGATACCCAATTGTCGCTGTTTTGTCGCCTGCACATCTTAGGGCCGCCACCTTTTCAAATGCACAATATGGGACATTAGTGTTGGAACGTGTACTTTGCCTGGAAAAAGCATACCCACGGCCAGTACATAGGACAGGACTTCACTTTTTGCCAGGAGAGCTACCAATTCTTGTAGCATTTCAGTTGCTTATTCTGTTTATTATGATATTTTGTTGTTCCAGATACAATATTAGTGTTTTATGCTACCATTTGGAAAGATATCTGGGAAATCTTTGTCCTGAGATATCAAGACATTTGCCATGTGTTCGGTTTGTTTGCAGGACACAACTGGCCAAGAGGGACTGTCCCTCACAGGGTGGGACAGGTGGTTACCCTAGAACATGTGCATCACATTTTCAGAGATTACAATGTTTCAGTAACGATATTTTGTCTAATATACCATCAATGTCATATTTATTACCCCATTTTGCTGAATATCTCACATTATGTGCTCTCTGCGATTGCATATACTTCACGTCACCCGTCAAACGCGGATCACATGATGTGTTTGTTCACTAATCTCCCATATCCTCTACACGACTGTTACGTACCCTTCTCTCATACCACGTGGTATCTCCTTCCCTGTATCCACTGTAGTGTCTACAATGACTATTTACTCTGCTCTGTGTTCCCCTGACCTATGTTCAGATTTAACACTATTTGGATTGGTCTTCGACCCGCTATCACAACTGTTAACAGAAACACAATGTAGTCTGGTCCCTGATCTACAATAGAGACAAAGAGGCAAACACTCCTTACCTGAGCCTCCTGTTTAAGGCTGCACGTTTTCTTCTTGGGATCCAGTTTTCCGCTTTTCAGCCACAGATCAGACAGTGGACAGCCTCTTTACACACAACAATTCAGTCGGAGGTCTTTTCATTCAAGAAGAACCATTTAGGCAAATTCTCCTGCGCAGATTCCGGATTACAAGGATCACAATGTCAATTAAGTTGTTAAAACCAGACTGTAGTTATCAGTAGGCTTTTCTAAGTGACAGTCAATAACACAGGAGGCTCGGGTTCACAACGTTTTAGTAGTGTACACAGGCAAGCAAAATAATATACAGTCCAAGTATGAGAGTTTTGTCTGACTCTATACAGTAAGCAACTTCTTTATATAGTGTTTACAATCAGCTTTTGCCCACCTCACTGACGTGGATGGTCACAGGGCATTTCCATCACTATGGTCCGCAATAGTCTATACATACGTGGGTGCTGGGGTCGTGTTTTTAAAATGTTTTCCCATGTGAATAACACAGCCTTGCAAGGCACTTAGTCAATTACAGTGTCCTTCTGTGATTGTAGCTGTTTCAAGGACCCTGGACTGTTCCGATACAGTAGTCAGTTAATTTCTTAATACGTTGCTTTGTCTCTCTGGTAAGGAGTTGTACTCTTATCTTCGATAGAGCTCACAAGGCCATCCTCCTCAAAGGAAGGGGTGATGTTATGCATGTACATACATTTATTGTTCTGTAACCCAGCAGATAATTAATGCTGAGAGACATAAGCCTGCTGTACTGGTTACTGCCAGGGTCAGACTTCCATCACACTACAGCTTAGCTTCACCAATTACATGCAGGATCAGTTCTACTGCCATATTGTACGGTACAATTCAATGCATTATATAGTATTTCGAGTCTAAACTGGCACTTCATATGTGTTTCTATATATATTTTTCGAACAACATCCATCCGGCCATATGCATGTTGTTCCATCCTTTACCTTGACCGTGTGTATTTGGCCGTCCAGCAACGCTACTCTCCACATGTGATGTCCCACCTTCCTCTTCTTTGCCTGTAGCACCCTGTTAGGATGTCCTGTTTGGTAGGCACGTGTTCCGCTATATGTCTTCGACTTCTCTGCATAGCTAATCATCGATGCGGTGGTTCGACAACCCGACTTGTCCACATGTGTACAGTTATGTGCACCGTGTCGTATGCAAACCTATATGGTTTCAACGGGTACATACCACATGCAGGATGTACACATTCTGCAGACACATTCACATGCAGCCATTTCCATATCTGTACCTGAGGTGGGTTGGTGACATGTGGGGTACGTATTTGCCCGCGTGGCACTGCCTAACACAAACATCTTACCACATTTCAGGTATGCACATTGTGTGTAGGTGTATAGCTGCACACGGATGCTAGCAGGTTTGGGTGCACAGGTGTACATGGGTGGGACTTACATGCTACAATGAGGCTATTGTGTATTACATCTGAATGCATGGGTTCTGCTTCTGGATATTACACTTCAACATACGCCGTCCAGTGTATGCGACAGAGACGTTGCTGGGTGTGGGATATGCTGCTATGCACATGTTTGCCTGTGTTTAAGGTATCTTGGTTCCTTCCTGTTATGTCAACTCAGCTACCCGGCTATGTACTGTCACTACTGCTTGTGACCATTTTGGTTGGCATCTTTTCCAATGACCATAGTGGGACATGTTTTGTGGGAACATCGGATTTTGCAGGACAACACATACCCACAGTAAGTGGAGTTGACAGGACTTTACTTGCTTGCCATAATATACGCTTATTCTGTTAGCATTTGGGTTCCTTATTCAGTTTCTTATGCCATGTATGTGTTTCATATACAATTATATGTTTTATGCTACTATTACATGTATATTGCAGGAATATTTTGGGCAGGGACTCTCAGGTCATTTTCCATTTTTTCGATTTTTGCAGGGACACAACTGTCCAATGAGGGACTGTCCACGGCACATTGGGACAGCTGGTAACCCTGGTGACCATGCCCATGTCACTACTGGGGTTGCCACCTTTTCCAGTTGCCAAGGTGGGATATTTCCGGGACTCACATCTGAGTTTACAGACCGACACATACACACGGTCACTATATAGCATAGGACTTCACTTGTTTGCCTAAATAAAAGCTTATTGTTGTGGCAGTTTGGTTGCTTATTCTGTTTCTTGTGTCATTTAGGTACTTCAGTTACAGAAATAACCAATTCATGCTACCATTACATTAAATACGGGATATCATTATGTCCTACTATCTAAGCACATTTGCCATTTTTAATATTTTTTTCCGGGACACAACTGCCCATAGAGGGACTGCCCCTCGCAAAGTGGGACAGGTGGTGACCTTAGTCGCTACTCCTATGTCGGTGCGGCACGCTGACATGCTGCTGTACACCTTCTCTGCGTATAACCACTGACGGTGCATTGCGGACCGAACGCGGTCTCATGCGTATCCTTTGCTCCTTGGACGGGTACACTTAAGCCTTCGTGGGTTGTATTTGCTTCTCTGTTTAGTTGGGACGGGTACTATGTTGCATACTCTACGTTTGTTTCATTCTGCACGGGCCCTGGCTGCTGCCATTACTATTATGGGCGGACCATGGCAGTCAGCACATTAGGTTGCTCACCGCATGCCGGCTTGGCCACGCCTCTGGACGCATCCTACTTGGGCTCGCTCACGTACACTACGCACGTGTCTGTGGTTGCGGTGCACTCTCATTAATATGCATATGGCGCTACTACGCCGGCTATTCACTGCACCGCCGGCGCAGCCCTTACGCCGGCCTTGCGCCGAGCTTCATGAATCCCGGGGTATGGCTTCACTTTTGGGGATATTCAGATCTTTGTTCTAATGTTCCGTTTAGACTATGGCTTCACTTTTGGGGATATTTAGAGCTTTGTACTAATGCACTGTTTAGACTGTGGTTTCACTTTTTGGGATATTTAGAGGTTTGTACTAATGCACCATTTAGACTATTGCTTCACTCTTTGTTATATTCAGAGCTGTGTAATAATGCACCGTTTAGACGATGGCTTCACTTTTGGGGATATTCAGAGCTTTGTACTAATGCACCGTTTAGACTATGGCTTCACTTTTGGGGATATTCAGAGCTTTGTACTAATGCACCGTTTAGACTATGCCTTCACTTTTGAAGATATTCATAGCCTTGTATTAATGCAGTGTTTAGACTATGTCTTCCCTTTTGGGGATATTCAGAGCTTTTTTCTAATGCACCGTTAAACTATGGCTTCACTATTGGGAATATTTGGAGTTTTGTACTAATGCACCGTTTTGACTATGGCTTTACTTTTGGGGATATTTAGAGCTTTGTACTAATTCAGCATTTTGACTATTGCTTTACTTTTGGGGATATTCAGAGCTTTGTACTAATGCACCATTTAGACTATGGCTTCAATTTTGGGGATATTCAGAGCTTTGTACTAATGCACTGTTTAGACTATGGCTTCCCTTTTGGGGATATTCAGAGCTTTTTACAAATGCACCGTTAAAACTATGGCTTCACTTTTGGGGATATTCAAAGCTTTGTACTAATGCACTGCTTAGACTATTGCTTCACTTTTGGTGATATTCAAAGCTTTGATCTAATGCAACATTTAGACTATGGCTTCACTTTTGGGAATATTCAGAGCTTTGTACTAATGCACCGTTTTGACTATGGCTTCACTTTTGGGGATATTCAGAGCTTTGTACTAATGCAACGTTTAGACTATTGCTTCACTTTTGGAGATATTCAGAGCTTTGTACTAATTCACCTTCTAGACTGTGACTTCACTTTTGGAGATATTCAGAGCTTTGCACTAATGCACCTTCTAGACTATGGCTTCACTTTTGGGGATATTCAAGCTTTGTACTAATGCACCTTCTAGACTATGGCTTCACTTTTGGGGATATTCAGAGCTTTGTACTACCACACCGTTTAGACTATGGCTTCACTTTTGGGGAAATTTAGATCTTTGTCCCTATGCACTCTTTAGAGTATGGCTTCACTTTTGAGAATATTCAGAGCTTTGTACTTATGCGACATTTACACTATGGCTTCACTTTTGGGGATATTCAGAGCTTTGTACTAATGCAGCATTTAGACTATGGCTCCACTTTTGGGGATATTCAGATCTTTGTTCTAATGTACCGTGTAGACTATGGCTTCACTTTTGGGGATATTTAGAGCTTTGTACTAATGCACCGTTTAGACTGTGGTTTCACTTTTTGTGATTTTCAGAGCTTTGTACTAATGCACCATTTAGACTATGGCTTCACTTTTTGTTATATTCAGAGCTTTGCACTAATGCAGCTTTTTGACTTTTGCTTCACTTTTGGGCATATTCAATGCTTTCTACTTATGCACTGTTTAGACTATGGCTTGACTTTTGAGAATATTCAGAACTTTGTACTAATGCAGCATTTAGACAATTGCCTCACTTTTGGGTTTATTCAGAGGTTTGTACTAATACAGCGTTTAGTCTATGGCTTCAATTTTAGGGATATTTAGAGCTTTGTACTTATGTAGCATTTAGACTATGGCTTCACTTTTGGGGATATTCAGAACTTTGGACTAATGCACCATTTAGACTATGGCTTCAATTTTGCGGATATTCAGAACTTTGTACTAATGCACCATTTAGACTATGGCTTCACTTTTGGGGATATTCAGAGCTTTGTACTAATGCAGAGTTTAGACTATGCCTTCACTTTTGGGGATATTCACAGCTTTGTACTAATGCAGCATTTAGACTATGGCTTCACTTTTGGGGAAATTTAGAGATTTGTACTAATGCACTATTTAGACTATGGGTTAACTTTTGGGGATATTCAATGCTCTGTACTAACACACCGTTTAGACTATGACTTCACTTTTGTGGATATTCAGAGCTTTGTACTAATGTTCCGTTTAGACTATGGCTTCACTTTTGGGGATATTCCGAGCTATGTACTAATACACCATTTAGACGATGGCTTTACTTTTGTGGATATTCAGAGCTTTGTACTAATGCACCATGTAGAATATGGTATCACTCTTGGGGATATTCAATGCTTTGTACTAATGCACCGTTTACGCTATGTCTTCTCTTTTGGGGATATTCAGACCTTTGTAGTAATGCAGCGTTTAGACTATGGCTTCACTTTTTGGAATATTCAGAGATTTTTACTTATGCACCATTTAGACTATGGCTTCACATTTGAAGATATTCAGACCTGTGTACTAATGCAGTGTTTATACTATGGCTTCACTTTTGGGGATAATCAGAGCTCTGTACTAATGCACTATTTAGACTATGGCTTCACTTTTTTGGATATTCAAAGCTTTGTACTAATGCACCATTTTGACTATGGCTTCACTTTTGCGGAAATTTAAAAGTTTGTACTAATGCACAGTTTAAACTATGGCTTCACTTTTGGGGATATTCAGAGCTTTGGAATGCACTGTTTGGACTATGGCTTTACCTTTATGGATATTCAGAGCTTTGTACTAATACACCATTTAGAATATGGCTTCACTTTTGGGGATACTCAGAGCATTGTATTAATGCAGTGTTTTGACAATGACTTCACTTTTGGGAATATTCAGAGCTTTCCACTAATACAGCATTTAGACCATGGCTTCACTTTTGGGAATACTCAGAGCTTTGCACTAATGCATCTTTTAGACTATGGCTTCACTTTTGGGGATATTCAGAGCTTTGTACTAATGCACTGTTTAGACTATGGCTTCACTTTTGGGGATATTCAAAGCTTTGTACTAATGCCATGTTTAAACTATGGCTTCTCTTTTGGGGATATTCAGAGCTTTGTAGTAATGCAGCATTTGGTCTATGGCTTCACTTTTGATGATATTCAGAGCTTTGTACTAATGCAGTGTTTTGACTATGGCTACACTTTTGGTGATACTCAGAGCTTTATACTAATCCAGCCTTTAGACTATGGCTTCACTTTTGGGGATATTCAGTGCTTTGTACTAATTCACCATTTAAACAATGTCTTTACTTTTGTGGATATTTAGTGCTTTGTACTAATGCAGCGTTTAGACTATGGCTTCACTTTTGGGATGTTAAGAGGTTTGTACTAATGCACCGTTTAGACTATGGCTTCACTTTTGGGGATATCCCAAGCTTTGTACTAATTCACTGTTTAGATTATGGCTTCACTTTTGGGGATATTCAGATCTTTGTACTAATGCACCATTTAGACTATGGCTTCACTTTTGAAGATATTCAGAGCATAGTACTAATGCAGCGTTCTGACTATGGCTTCACTTTTGGGGATATTTAGAGCTTTTACTAATGCAGCATTTAGACTATGGCTTCACTTTTGGGAAAATTCAGAACTTTGTATTATTGCAGTGTTTATACTACGGCTTCACCTTTGGGGATATTCAGAGATTTGCACTAATGCAGCGATTATATTATGGATTCACTTTTGGGAATACTCAGAGCTTTGCACTCATGCAGCGTTTAGACTATGGCTTCACTTTTGAGAATATTCAGAGCTTTGTACAAATGCACCGTTAAGACTATGGTTTCACTTTTGGGGATATTCCAAGCTTTCTACTAATTCACTGTTTAGACTATGGCTTCACTTTTGTGGATGTTCAGAGCTTTGTACAAATGCACTGTTTTGACTATGGCTTCACTTTTGGGCATATTCAGAACTTTGTCCTAATGCACCGTTTAGACTATGGCTTCACCTTTAGGGATATTCAGAGCTTTGTACTAATGCACCATTTAGAATATGGCTTCACTTTTGGGAATATTCAATGCTTTGTAGTAATGCAGCTTTTAGACTATGGCTTCACTTTTGGGGTTATTTAGAGCTTTGTATTAATGTAGCGTTTAGACTATGGCTTTACTTTGGGGATATTCAGAGCTTTGATTTAATGCAGAGTTTAGACAATGGCTTCACTTTTGGTGATATTCAGAGTTTTGTACTTATGCAACGTTTAGACTATGGCTTCACTTTTGGTGATATGCAGAGCATTGCACTAATGCAGCATTTTGACTTTTGCTTCACATTTGGGGATATTCAGAGCTTTGTACTAATGCAGCATTTAGACTATGGCTTCACTTTTGGGGATATTCCGAGCTTTATACTAATGCACCGTTTAGACTACAGCTTCACTTTTGGGGATATTCAGAGCTTTGTACTAATGCACCATTTTGACTATGGCTTCACTTTTGGGAAATTTAGAGATTTGTACTAATGCACTGTTTAGACTATGGCTTCACTTTTGGGGATATTCAATGCTTTGTATTAATGCACCTTTAGACTATGGCTTCACTTTTGGGGATATTCAGAGCTTTGTACTAATGCACCGTTTAGACTATGGCTTCACTTTTGGGGAGATTCAGAGCTTTGTAATAATGCACCATTTAGACTATGGCTTCCTTTTAGGGATATTCAGAGCTTTGTACTAATCCAGCATTTAAACTATGGCTTCACTTTTGGGGATATTCAGAGATTTATACTAATGCACCGTTTAGACTATGGCTTCACTTTTGGGGATATTCAATGCTTTGCACTAATGCTCCGTTTAGACTATGGCTTCACTCTTGGGGTAATTCAGAGCTTTGCACTAATGCACCATTTAGACTACTGCTTCACTTTTGGGGATATTCTGAGATTTATACTAATGCTCTGTTTAGACTATGGCTTCACTTTTGGGGATATTCAGAGCCTTATACTAATGCAGCGTTTATACTATGGCTTCACTTTTTTGGATATTCAGAGCTTTGTATTAATGCAGCATTTAGACTATGGCTTCACTTTTGGGGATATTCAGAGCTGTGTACTAATGCACCGTTTTAACTATTGCTTCACGTTTGGGGATATTCACAACTTTGGACTAATGCACCATTTAGACTATGGCTTCAGTTTTGGGGATATTCCGAGCTTTGTATTAATGCACCGTTTAGACTATGCGTTCACTATTGGGGATATTCAGAGCTTTGCACTAATGCACCATTTAGACTATGGCTTCACTTTTGGGGATATTCCAAGCTTTGTACTAATGCAGTATTTAGACAATGGCTTTACTTTTGGGAATATTCAGAGCTTTCCACTAATACAGCATTTAGACCATGGCATCACTTTTGGGAATACTCATAGCTTTGCACTAATGCAGCTTTTAGACTATGGCTTCACTTTTGTAGATATTCAGAGCTTTGTACATCTGCACCATTTAGACAATGCTTCACTTTTGGTGATATTCAAAGCTTTGTACTATTAAATTATGGCTTCTCTTTTGGGGATATTCAGAGCTTTGTAGTAATGCAGCGTTTTGCCTATGGCTTCACTTTTGGTGATATTCAGAGCTTTGTACTAATGCGATGTTTTGACTATGGCTACACTTTTGGTGATATCCAGTGCTTTATACTAATGAAGCCTTTAGACTATGGCTTCACTTTTGGGGATATTCAGAGCTTTGTACTAATGCACCATTTAGACTATGGCTTCACTTTTGGGGATATTCCGAGCTTTGTACTAATGCACCGATTATACGATGTCTTTACTTTTGGGGATATTCAGAGGTTTGTACTAATGCACCGTTTAGACTATGGCTTCACTTTTGGGGATATTCAGAACTTTGTACTAATGCACCATTTAGACTATGGCTTCACTTTTGGGGATATTCTGAGCTTTGTACTAATGCACAGTTTAGACTATGGCTTCACTTTTGAGGATATTCACAGCTTTGTACTAATGCACCATTTAGACTATGCGTTCACTTTTGGGGATATTCAGAGTTTTGTACTAATGCAGCATTTAGACTATGGCTTCACTTTTGGGGATATTCAGAGCTTTGCACTAATGCACCATTTAGACTATGGCTTCACTTTTGGGGATATTCCAAGCTTTGTACTAATTCACCGTTTGGACTATGGCTTCATTTTTGCGGATGTTTAGAGCTTTGTACTAATGCACCATTTAGACTATGGCTTTACTTTTGGGGACATTCAGAGCCTTATACAAATGTAGCGTTTAGACTATGTCTTCCCTTTTGGGGATATTCAGAGCTTTCTACTAATGCAGCATTTAGACTATGGCTTCACTTTTGGGGATATTCAGAGCTTTGTACTAATGCACCGTTTTGACTATGGCTTCACTTTTGGGGAAATTTAGAGATTTGTACTAATGCACTGTTTAGACTATGGCTTCACTTTTGGGGATATTCAATGCTTTGTACTAATGCACCGTTTAGACTATGGCTTCACTTTTGGGGATATTCAATGCTCTGTTCTTACACACCGTTTAGACTATGGCTTCACTTTTGGGGATATTCAGAGCTTTGTACTAATGCTCCGTTTAGACTATGGCTTCACTTTTGGGGATATTCAGAGCTTTGTACTAATGCACCATTTAGAATATGGCTCCACTTTTGGGGATATTCAATGCTTTGTAGTAATGCACCGTTTAGACTATGGCTTCACTTTTGGGGACATTCAGAACTTTCCACTAATACAGCATTTAGACCATGGCTCCACATTTGGGGATATTCAATGCTTTGTACTAATGCACCATTTAGACTATGGCTTCACTCTTGGTGATATTCAAAGCTTTGTACTAATGCCATGTTTAAACTATGGCTTCTCTTTTGGGGATATTCAGAGCTTTCTAGTAATGCAGCGTTTAGTCTATGGCTTCACTTTTGATGATATTCAGAGCTTTGTACTAATGCAATGTTTTGACTATGGCTACACTTTTGGTGATACTCAGAGCTTTATACTAATGCAGCTTATAGTCTATGGCTTCACTCTTGGGGATATTCAGTGCTTTGTACTAATTCACCATTTAGACAATGGCTTCACTTTTGGGGATATTCAGGGCTTTGTACTAATGCAGCATTTAGACTATGGCTTCACTTTTGGGATTTTAAAAGGATTGTACTAATGCACCGTTTAGACTATGGCTTCACTTTTGGGGATATCCCAAGCTTTGTACTAATTCACCTTTTAGATTATGGCTTCACTTTTGGGGATATTCAGAGCTTTGTACTAATGCACCATTTAGACTATGGCTTCAATTTTGAAGATATTCAGAGCATAGTTCTAATGCAGCGTTCAGACTATGGCTTCACTTTTGGGGATATTTAGAGCTTTGTACTAATGCGGCATTTAGACTATGGCTTCACTTTTGGGAAAATTCAGAACTTTGTATTATTGCAGTGTTTATACTACGGCTTCACCTTTCAGGATATTCAGAGATTTGCACTAATGCAGCGATTAGCTTATGGATTCACTTTTGGAAATACTCAGAGCTTTGCACTCATGCAGCGTTTAGACTATTGCTTCACTTTTGAGAATATTCAGAGCTTTGTACAAATGCACCGTTAAGACTATGGTTTCACTTTTGGTGATATTCAAAGCTTTGCACTAATGCACCATATAGACTATAGCTTCACTTTTGGGGATATTCCAAGCTTTGTACTAATTCACTGTTTAGACTTTGGCTTCACTTTTGTGGATGTTCAGAGCTTTGTACAAATGTACTATTTAGACTATGGCTTCACTTTTGGGCATATTCAGAGCTTTGTCCTAACGCACCGTTTAGACTATGGCTTCACCTTTAGGGATATTCAGAGCTTTGTACTAATGCACCATTTAGAATATGGCTTCACTTTTGGGTATATTCAATGCTTTGTAGTAATGCACCTTTTAGACTATGGCTTCACATTTGGGGTTATTCAGAGCTTTGTATTAATGTAGCGTTTAGACTATGGCTTTATGTTGGGGATATTCAGAGCTTTGTATTAATGCAGAGTTTAGACAATGGCTTCACTTTTGGGAATATTCAGAGCTTTCCACTAATACAGCATTTAGACCGTTCTTCAGTTTTGGGGATATTCAATGCTTGGTACTAATGCACCGTTTAGACTATGGCTTCACTTTTGGGGATATTCAGAGCTTTGTATTAATGCAGCATTTAGACTATGGCTTCACTTTTGGTGATATTCAGAGCTTTGTACTAATGCAACGTTTAGACTATGGCTTCACTTTTGGTGATATCCAGAGCTTTGTACTAATGCAGCATTTAGACTATGGCTTCACTTTTGGGGATATTCAGAGATTTATACTAATGCACCGTTTAGACTACGGCTTCACTTTTGGGGATATTCAGAGCTTTGTACTATTGCACCATTTTGACTATGGCTTCACTTTTGAGGAAATTTAGAGATTTGTACTAATGCACTGTTTAGACTATGGCTTCACTTTTAGGGATATTCAGAGCTTTCTACAAATTCACCATTTAGACTATGGCTTCACCTTTTGGAATATTCAAAGCTTTGTACTAATGCATCATTTAGAATATCGCTTCACTTTTGGGGATATTCAATGCTTTGTAGTAATGCACCGATGTTCTTCATCTCACATTGCTGCAGTCATAACTTGTGGGTAGTCCGCTGTCCTCGGTCGGCCCGAATACTGAAGTATTAGGCTGGTGTTGGTCATGGCGCTTAGATCTGACGTCAGTGCGCCATGGTATTAAAGCGCATGACCGACGTCATAACCTCAGTCTTTTTTGCCGCATGGCACCAAGTTGGGCTAAGTACCCCGTTGGGGAATATTTTTGTTTTTTTTTTGCCTCAGTTAATTCCGGATGTCAGAAAAAGTGAATAATTGTATTTCTTGTGGGAAACAGATACCGCATAGGGATTACCACTCTCTTTGTATTCCTTGTTTGGGACCTGAGCACGACGTAGTCGGGTGTCGCTTTTGTGCTAGGTTTAATAAGCGCACCATTAAACGTAGGTTAGATTGCGCTAGGCTTGTCTTCGGTAAGCGGTGTAATTATAATATGCCGTCGGATCCTCCGACGCCCGCTACTGCGAAGAAGCGCAAAGAAAAATCGTTAAAGTCCAAACATGATGAGTCGTCCGTTCCGGACGCCGGTTCTTTAGAAACTACGGTGGAATCTGTAGATCCAGCCGAGGTTTCAGTTGAGTCTCAGGGGGAGACATTAATTTTGCAAGATGTGGCCTCTCAGGAGTCAGGTCAGGCTGAGGGGGCCTCTCAGGTTGCTGTTCTCCCTTCTTTGCCTAAGGTGGTTAGGCCTTCTTCTGTCTCTAAGGTTCCTTCCAAAGGCAGGGCTGGTTTGCCTTCCACAGGTGTCAGTCCTAGTTCTGCAGGTTCTGTGCCTAAAAAACACATGCTTAAAATGGCAGAAGATTTAATTTCTTTAATCAGAGGTTCTATGCCCCCTCCTGATAAGAGGCCTAGGGTGGAGCCAGAGGTGGAAAGTTTGGAGCAGGCTTCAGATTACTCAGAGTCTTCGGCTGAAGACATTCAGGACTTTCCTCCTTACTCTGATTCAGACGCAGAGAATTCCACTCCTTCTGCTTCTCCTCCAGAGGATTTTTCTTTTTCAGAAACCCTTCATTCTATGAGGGAGCATTTTAAATGGGAAGGTCAGGATTTCTCAGATTCCCGAAAGAGGCTTAGGGAATTTTTGTTTTTACCACAGCATAGGCCCTTGGCTATACCTCCTGTTTTGGATGTTGTTCAAGATGTTTTCTCTGAGGCTTCCCTTAATCCAGACTCTCTGCCTCCTGCGCCAGTTAAGCCGGATAGGTATTACAGAGTGCCTGAGGCTCATAAATATCTGTATAAGAGCCCAAGGGCTGACCCAGAAACTATTAGCCAGAGACCTAAGGGTGTCAGGGCTTCTGTTGTAAAGAATCCAGTTCCTATGGATAAGGATGCTAGAGCTTTGGATAGGTGGGGTAAGAAAGTGTATACCTCTTCCACTTTAGCAATGAGGGCTTTGAATTGCCAGTTTCATATGTTGAAGTACCAGAATTTTCTCCTTACTCAGTTAAAATCTAAAGTGGATGCTTTGGCAGAGGGCATAGAGTGTAAGGAATTACAGGATTTGGTTCATGCCTCTGATCAGGTGGGTAAGCATTCTTTGCAGTGTGGTTTCAATGCTTTACAGGCTTCTTCCAGGGTGGCTGCCACTGGTTCAGTTATTCACAGGCACGCCTGGCTTAAGGATCAGAATTTGTCAGAGCATGTTAAAACTAGAATTTTGGATGCTCCTTTGCAGTCTGAAGTTTTGTTTGGTTCTCCTGTGGAGTCTGTCTTAAAGAAAATGGAAGACAAAGCTAAGTCTATGCAGACTGTTAAAGATTTTTTTGCAGGTGCAGCCCCCTAAGTTTAGCAGGAATTGGCCTACTAAGGGATGGGCTTACCCTTCTTCTGATTTACAGTCTAGGGGTAGATCTAGACATGGTAGGGGCAGAGCTCAGGGTTCTTTCAGGCCTAGAACATGGAGTTCACCTGCACAATCTACAGGTGAGGGCAGGGGCCAGTCCTTTCATAAACAGGCTCAATGACCTGCATCTTCAGCTGCCAGATGCTTCCTGTCTGGCAGCTCCTTTGGGAGGAAAGTTGGCACTCTTCAAGCAAAACTGGCTATTAGTCACCCAGGACAAATGGGTGTTGGACATTATAGACCGAGGCTACAAGTTTTATTTCCACACATTGCCTCCTTTCAAAGGCATGCCAGACGTTCCTCCTCAGCAAAGGGTAGAGGCTCACAAACAGATTTCCTTACTTCTTCAAATGGGGGCTATACAACAGGTCCCTCTGTCAGAAGTGGGCCTAGGATTTTATTCTCACCTGTTTCTAGTACCAAAGAAAGGAAACACTTGGAGGCCGATTTTGGATTTATCTATCCTCAACACATACCTGGACATTCCAAAATTCAAAATGTTGACGTTGCAACAACTTCTGCCTCTGTTGGGCAAAGATCACTGGATGGTAACTCTGGATCTCAGAGAGGCTTATCTTCATGTTCCTATCAGGCCCAGTTGCAGGAGATACCTGCGTTTTCGGGCTGGGACTTTACATTATCAGTTCTCTGCATTGCCCTTTGGCTTATCTACTGCGCCCAGGGTGTTCACAAAGGTTCTGGCTCCGGTGATAGCCTTCTTAAAGTTAAGAGGAATACAGATTTATCCTTATTTGGACGATTGCCTGATTCTTGCTCAAGACAAGTACGAACTTCTTCACCATCTACAGTATGTTATGGCAGTGTTAAGGTGCCTAGGGTATTCTGTGAACGAAACAAAGTCCAGTCTAGTACCCTCTCAGGAAATGTGCTTTCTGGGTGTGAGACTGAATACAGCTTCCCAGATGGCCTTTTTGACCCAGGACAAGCAAAAGAACCTTACACTTTACTTCCATCAATTGTCTCTACGGTCCAGGCTGACTGCAAGGACAGTCCTTCAAGCCTTGGGGTTCATGGCATCTTGTATTCTGGTGCTTCCCAATGCCAAACTGCATATGAGGAAGCTACAATGGTATCTCAAAAATGTATGGACACAACACTGCCAAGATCTGGACACTGTCATTCAAATAATACCTTGCATTCAAAAGGAATTTTTGTGGTGGGCTCAGGAATGTCACCTAAACAAGGGACTCTCTGTGACCCGACCAGAGGCGAGTCAGATTTTAACAACAGATGCCTCGGACAAGGCTTGGGGAGCACACCTCAACGGAAAATGGGTTCAAGACACGTGGCCTGTCAGACTTCAACATTTACATATCAACTTGAAGGAGATGTTAGCAGTCCAATTTGCATTGATGGCTTTCAAGGATTTACTTCACCCAGGGCAGGTGTTGATTCAAACAGACAACACAACTGTCATGTGGTACATCAACAAGCAAGGGGGAACCCATTCGTACCCTCTTTGCAGGCAAGCTATGATTTTGTGGGAGACTGCTCTCAGTTTGCACCTCACTCTTCAGGCAAGGTTTCTACCAGGAGCACAGAACTCCTTAGCAGATGTTTTGAGCAGACAGATAGTGTATCCCCACGAGTGGAAGTTGGATCCTCATGTATTTCAAAAGTTGACAGTGATATGGGGAACTCCAGACATAGATCTGTTCACTTCTCCACTAAATTTCCAGTTGCCAAAGTTTTGCACAAAGATGTTTCATCCCACAGCTTGGAAAGTGGATGCTCTATCATTCAGTTGGAGCAATCTTCATGTCTATGCCTTTCCGCCTCTGCCTCTCCTTCCCAAGGTACTCTTGAAGGTCAGACAAGACAAGCCCTCCATGATTCTGATAGCTCCAGATTGGCCTCGACAGCACTGGTACCCTCTGCTGAGGAGTTTAGTACGGGATCCTCCATGGCCTTTGCCTTTGATTCCGCACCTTTTGTCTCAGGAGGGCAATCATTTCCTCAATGTCAGGATCCAGTCCCTGCATCTCACAGCCTGGCATATTCTGTTCTAGAACCTGGAGGGTCGCAGCTTCCTCAAAAAGTTCTGAATGTTATTTTGGAGGCCAGAAGGCCTAGTACAAGGAAAGTTTATGCTGATAAATGGAGGAGATTTTTTATTTGGAGCAAAGCAAAAAGCTTTGATGTTTCCAGGCCTGATTTGAGTGTTTCTCTTCAATATCTTACAGAATTATTAGACAAGGGTTTGTCTTTCTCCTCTGTAAAGTTCATGCTGCAGCCATTTCTGCTCACTATGACTGTGACCCACCATTATTCTCTCATCCTTTGTTTAGGCAATTCCTTAGAGGGGCAAAGAACATAAGACCCCCACGTAGAGCTCCTACTCCTTCCTGGGATCTCAATTTTGTGTTGGAAAAGCTTACTTTACCTCCTTTTGAACCTGCAGCTACGTCTGAGTTAAAGTTTTTGTCTTGGAAGACTGCTTTTTTGTTGGCCATTACGTCTGCTAGAAGGGTTTCTGAATTACAGGCTCTAATGGCAGTTGAACCCTTTCTAATTTTTCATAAGGACAGGATATCTCTGCGTACTAACCCTACTTTTATGCCTAAAGTGGTTTCAAATGTGGCCTTAAACCAATCTATTCATTTGCCTACTTTTTATGCAGATCCCCAAAATAAAGGGGAGAAAATTTTGCACACTTTGGATATTCACAGGCAGTTGCGTTATTATTTGAGCAAGACTAAAGGGTTCAGACAGTCTCAACAGTTGTTTGTTTCTTTTGCTTTGGCCTCTCAAGGGAGACCTGTTTCAAAACAAACCATTTCTAAGTGGATTGGCCATTGTATTTCTTTTTGTTATTCTCATCATGGTAAGGAGATTCCGGCTGGAATCAGACCTCATTCCACTAGGGCTACTGCCACTTCTACTGCTTTTTTAAGGGGGGTAGCTACTAAAAATATTTTAGAAGCAGCTACTTGGAGTTCAGTGCACACTTTTTCTAAACATTACCATCTTCCTCTTTATTCCAAATCTAGGGCTGGATTTGCCACTGCAGTCTTACAGGGTATTTTAGCAGCTCCCAATGCTTTATGATTTTGCCAGCCTCCCTTTACCTTTGCTTTGGGATTCTACCCACAAGTTATGACTGCAGCAATGTGAGATGAAGAACATAGTACAGTTTTGTACCTACAATAAATGTAGATGTTCGAAGATCCACATTGCTGCAGTCCAATTTACCCTCCCTCCTTCCCCTCTTAGTTTGGAATGGTTGTTTGGTTTGGGTTGTAGAGGTTATTTGTACATGTTTTTTTCCTATTTTTGGCTATGGCCTTTCTTTTTAGGGCCTTCTGACATCTGGGGCAAGAAAAGACTGAGGTTATGACGTCGGTCATGCGCTTTAATACCATGGCGCACTGACGTCAGATCTAAGCGCCATGACCGACGCCAGCCTAATACTTTGGTATTCGGGCCGACCGAGGACAGCGGACTACCCACAAGTTATGACTGCAGCAATGTGGATCTTCGAACATCTACATTTATGGTAGGTACAAAACTGTACTTTTAGACTATGGCTTCACTTTTGGGGATATTCAGAGCTTTGTATTAATGCAGTGTTTAGACTATGGCTTTACTTTTGGGGATATTCAGAGCTTTGTATTAATGCAGCATTTAGACAATGGCTTCACTTTTGGGAATATTCAGAGCTTTCCACTAATACAGCATTTAGACCATGGCTTCACTTTTGGGAATACTCAGAGCTTTGCACTAATGCAGCTTTTAGACTATGGCTTCACTTTTGTAGATATTCAGAGCTGTGTACATATGCACCGTTTAGACTATGGCTTCACTTTTGGTGATATTCAAAGCTTTGTACTATTGCTGTGTTTAAACTATGGCTTCTCTTTTGGGGATGTTCAGAGCTTTGTAGTAATGCAGCGTTTAGCCTATGGCTTCACTTTTGGTGATATTCAGAGCTTTGTACTAATGCAATGTTTTGACTATGGCTACACTTTTGGTGATATCCAGAGCTTTATACTAATGCAGCCTTTAGACTATGGCTTCACTTTTGGGGATATTCAGAGCTTTGTACTAATGCCGCATTTGGACTATGGCTTCGCTTTTGGGAAAATTCAGAACTTTGTATTAATGTAGCGTTTAGACTGTGGCTTCACTTTTATGGATATTCAGAGCTTTGTATTAATGCAGCATTTATACTATGGCTTCACTTTTGGGGATATTCAGAGATTTGCACTAATGCAGCGATTATATTATGGATTCACTTTTGGGAATACTCAGAGCTTTGCACTCATGCAACGTTTAGACTATGGCATCACTTTTGGTGATATCCAGAGCTTTGTATTAATGCAGCGTTTAGACAATGGCTTCACTTTTGGGGATATTCAGAGCTTTGTACTAATGCACCGTTTTGACTATTGCTTCACATTTGGCGATATTCAGAGCTGTGTACTAATGCACCATTTAAACTATGTGTTCACTTTTGGGGATATTCCGAGCTTGGAACTATTGCTCCGTTTAGACTATGGCTTCACTTTTGCGGATATTCACAGCTTTGTACTAATGCACCATTTAGACTATGTGTTCACTTTTGGGGATATTCATAGCTTTGTACTAATGCAGCATTTAGACTATGGCTTCACTTTTGGGGATATTCCAAGCTTTGTACTAATTCACCGTTTAGACTATGGCTTCACTTTTGGGGATATTCAATGCTTTGTGTTAATGCACCGTTTAGACTATGGCTTCACTTTTGGGGATATTCAGAGCTTTGTCCTAATGCAGCATTTAGACTATGGCTTCACTTTTGGGGATATTCAGAAGTTTGTACTAATGCACCATTTAGACTATGGCTTCACTTTTGGGGATATCTCAAGCTTTGTACTAATTCACCTTTTAGATTATGGCTTCACTTTTGGGGATATACAGAGCTTTGTACTAATGCACCATTTAGACTATGGCTTCACTTTTGGGGATATTCAGAGCTTTGTACTAATGCCACGTTTGGACTATGGCTTCGCTTTTGGGAAAATTCAGAACTTTGTATTAATGTAGCGTTTAGACTGTGGCTTCACTTTTATGGATATTCAGAGCTTTGTATTAATGCAGCATTTATACTATGGCTTCACTTTTGGGGATATTCAGAGATTTGCACTAATGCAGCGATTATATTATGGATTCACTTTTGGGAATACTCAGAGCTTTGCACTCATGCAACGTTTAGACTATGGCGTCACTTTTGGTGATATCCAGAGCTTTGTATTAATGCAGCGTTTAGACAATGGCTTCACTTTTGGGGATATTCAGAGCTTTGTACTAATGCACCGTTTTGACTATTGCTTCACATTTGGGGATATTCAGAGCTTTGTACTAATGCACCATTTAGACTATGGCTTCACTTTTGGGGATATTCCGAGCTTGGAACTATTGCTCCGTTTAGACTATGGCTTCACTTTTGCGGATATTCACAGCTTTGTACTAATGCACCATTTAGACTATGTGTTCACTTTTGGGGATATTCATAGCTTTGTACTAATGCAGCATTTAGACTATGGCTTCACTTTTGGGGATATTCCAAGCTTTGTACTAATTCACCGTTTAGACTATGGCTTCACTTTTGGGGATATTCAATGCTTTGTGTTAATGCACCGTTTAGACTATGGCTTCACTTTTGGGGATATTCAGAGCTTTGTATTAATGCAGCATTTAGACTATGGCTTCACTTTTGGGGATATTCACAGCTTTGTATTAATGCAGCATTTAGACTATGGCTTCACTTTTGGGGATATTCAGAGCTTTGTACAAATGCACCATTTAGACTATGGTTTCACTTTTGGTGATATTCAATGCTTTGTACTAATGCCACGTTTAGACTATGGCTTCACTTTTGCAGATATTCATAGCTCTGTACAGTTGCAGCGTTTAGGCTTTGGCTTCACTTTTGGTGATGTTCAGAGCTTCGTACAAATGCAACATTTAGACTATGGCTTCATATTTGGTGATATAAAGAGCTTTGTACTAATGCAGCATTTAGACTATGGCTTCACTTTTGCGGATATTCAGAGCTTTGTACTAATGCACCATTTAGACTATGGCTTCACTTTTGGTGATATTTAGAGCTTTGTTCTAATGCACCATTTAGACTATGGCTTTACTTTTGGGGATATTCAGAACTTTGTACTAATGCAGTGTTTAGACTATGGCTTCACTTTTGGGGATATTCAGAGCTTTATGCTAATGCACCATTTAGACTATGGCTTCACTTTTGGGGATATTCAGAGATTTGTACTAATGCACCGTTTAGAGTATGGCTTCACTTTTGTGGATATTCCAAGCTTTGTACTAATTCACCATTTAGACTATTGCTTCACTTTTGGGGATATTCAGAGCTTTGTACCAATGCACTGTTTAGACTATGGTTTCACTTTTGGGGATATTCAGAGCTTTGTACAAATGCAGCATTTAGACTATGTCTTCACTTTTGGGGAAATTCAGAGCTTTGTACTAATGCAGTATTTAGACTATGGCTTTACTTTTGGTGATATTCAGAACTTTGTATTAATGTAGCATTTAGACTATGGCTTCACTTTTGGGGATATTCAGAGCTTTGTACTAATGCACCATTTTGACTATGGCTTCACTTTTGGGGAAATTTAGAGATTTGTACTAATGCACTGTTTAGACTATGGCTTCACTTTTGGGGATATTCAATGCTTTGTATTAATGCACCGTTTAGACTATGGCTTCACTTTTGGGGAGATTCAGGGCTTTGTAATAATGCACCGTTTAGGCTATGGCTTCACTTTTGGGGATATTCAGAGCTTTGTACAAATGCACCATTTAGACTATGGCTTCACCTTTAGGGATATTCAAAGCTTTGTACTAATGCATCATTTAGAATATGGCTTCACTTTTGGGGATATTCAATGCTTTGTAGTAATGCACCGTTTAGACTATGGCTTCACTTTTGGGGATATTCAGAGCTTTGTATTAATGCAGTGTTTAGACTATGGCTTTACTTTTGGGGATATTCAGAGCTTTGTATTAATGCAGCATTTAGACAATGGCTTCACTTTTGGGAATATTCAGAGCTTTCCACTAATACAGCATTTAGACCATGGCTTCACTTTTGGGAATATTCAGAGCTTTGTACTAATGCACCATTTAGACTATGGCTTCACTTTTGGGGATATTCCGAGCTTGGAACTATTGCTCCGTTTAGACTATGGCTTCACTTTTGCAGATATTCACAGCTTTGTACTAATGCACCATTTAAACTATGTGTTCACTTTTGGGGATATTCATAGCTTTGTACTAATGCAGCATTTAGACTATGGCTTCACTTTTGCAGATGTTCAGAACTTTGTACTAATGCAGCGTTTAGACTATGGCTTCACTTTTGGGGATATTCAGAGCCTTGTATTAATACAGCATTTAGACTATGGCTTCACTTTTGGGGATTTTCACAGCTTTATATTAATGCAGCGTTTAGACTATGGCTTCACTTTGGGGATATTCAAAGCTTTGCACTAATGCAGCATTTAGACTATGACTTCACTTTTGGGGATATTCACAGCTTTGTATTAATGTAGCGTTTAGACTATGGCTTCACTTTGTGGTTATTCAGAGCTTTGTACAAATGCACCATTTTGACTATGGCTTCACTTTTGGTGATATTCAGTGCTTTGTACTAATGCCGCGTTTAGACTATGGCTTCACTTTTGCGGAAATTCATAGCTCTGTACTATTACAGAGTTTACTCTTTGGCTTCACTTTTGGTGATGTTCAGAGTTTTGTACAAGTGCAACATGTAGACTATGGCTTCGTATTTGGTGATATTCAGAACTTTGTACTAATGCAGCGTTTAGACTATGGCTTCACTTTTGTGGATATTCCAAGCTTTGTACTAATTCACCATTTAGACTATTGCTTTACTTTTGAGGATATTCAGAGCTTTGTACTAATGCACCATTTAGACTATGGCTTTACTTTTGGTGATATTCAGAACTTTGTATTAATGTAGCATTTAGACTGTGGCTTCACTTTTGGGGATATTCAGAGCTTTGTACCAATGCACTGTTTAGACTATGGTTTCACTTTTGGGGATATTCAGAGCTTTGTACTAATGCAGTGTTTAGACTATGGCTTCACTTTTGGGGATATTCCAAGCTTTGTTCTAATTCACCATTTAGGCTATGGCCATGTTTAAACTATGGCTTCTCTTTTGGGGATGTTCAGAGCTTTGTAGTAATGCAGTGTTTAGCCTATGGCTTCACTTTTGGTGATATTCAGAGCTTTGTACTAATGCAATGTTTTGACTATGGCTACACTTTTGGTGATATCCAGAGCTTTATACTAATGCAGCCTTTAGACTATGGCTTCACTTTTGGGGATATTCAGAGCTTTGTACCAATGCACCGTTTAGACTATGGCTTCACTTTTGGGGATATTCCGAGCTTTGTACTAATGCACCGTTTATACGATGTCTTTACTTTTGGGGATATTCAGAGCTTTGTACTAATGCACCGTTTAGACTATGGCTTCACTTTTGGGGATATTCAGAGCTTCGTCCTAATGCAGCATTTAGACTATGGCTTCACTTTTGGGGATATTCATAGCTTTGTACTAATGCAGCATTTACACTATGGCTTCACTTTTCGGGATATTCAGAGCTTTGCACAAATGCACCATTTAGACTATGGCTTCACTTTTGCGGATATTCCAAGCTTTGTACTAATTCACCGTTTAGACTATGGCTTCACTTTTGCCAATGTTTAGAGCTTTGTACTAATGCAGCACATAGACTATGGCTTCACTTTTTGGGATATTCAATGCTTTGTACTAATGCACCATTCAGACTATGGCTTCACTTTTGGGGATATTCACAGCTTTATATTAATGCAACGTTTAGACTATGGCTTCACTTTGGGGATATTCAGAGCTTTCCACTAATGCAGCATTTAGACCATGGCTTCACTTTTGGGAATACTCAGAGCTGTCTCTAATGCAGCGTTTAGACTATGGCTTCACTTTTGGGGATATTCAGAGCTTTGTACAAATGCACCATTTAGACTATGGCTTCACTTTTGCTGATATTCAATGCTTTGTACTAATGCCGCGTTTAGACTATGGCTTCACTTTTGCGGATATTAATAGCTTTGTACTAATGCAGCGTTTAGTCTTTGGCTTCACTTTTGGTGATGTTCAGAGCTTTGTACAAATGCAAAATTTAGACTATGGCTTCATATTTGGTGATATTCAGAGCTTTGTACTAATGCAGCATTTAGACTATGGCTTCACTTTTGGGGATATTCAGAGCTTTGTACTAATGCACCATTTAGACTATGGCTTCACTTTTGGAGATATTCCGAGCTTTGTACTAATGCACCGTTTAGACTATGGCTTCACTTTTGGGGATATTCAGAACTTTGTACTAATGCAGCGTTTAGACTATGTCTTCACTTTTGGGGATATTCAGAGCTTTGTACTAATGCAGTATTTAGACTATGGCTTTACTTTTGAGGATATTCAGAGCTTTGTACTAATGCACCATTTAGACTATGGCTTTACTTTTGGTGATATTCAGAACTTTGTATTAATGTAGCATTTAGACTGTGGCTTCACTTTTGGGGATATTCAGAGCTTTGCAATAATTCCGCAATTAGACTATGGCTTCACTTTTGGGGATATTCAGAGCTTTGTACCAATGCACTGTTTAGACTATGGCTTCACTTTTGGGGATATTCCAAGCTTTGTACTAATTCACCATTTAGACTATGGCTTCACTTTTGGGGATATTCCAAGCTTTGTACTAATTCTCCGTTTATACTATGCTTTCACTTTTGGGGATATTCAGAGCTTTGTACTAATGCAGCATTTAGACTATGGCTTCACTTTTGGGGATGTTCAGAGCTTTGTACTAATGCACCGTTTAGACTATGGCTTCACTTTTGGGGATATTCAGAGCTTTGTTCTACGGCAGCATTTAGACTATTGATTCACTTTTGGGGATATTCAGAGCCTTATACTAATGCAGCGTTTAGACTATGGCTTCACTTTTTTGGATATTCAGAGCTTTGTACTAATGCAGAGCTTAGACTATGCCTTCACTTTTGGGGATATTCAGAGCTTTGTACTAATGCAGCATTTAGACTATGAATTCACTTTTGGGGATATGCAGAGCTTCGTACTAATGCAGCATTTAGTCTATGGCTTCATTTTTGGGGATATTCAGAACTTTGTACTACCGCACCGTTTAGACTATGGCTTCACTTTTAGGGATATTCCGAACTTTGTAGTAATGCAGTGTTTTGACTATGGCTTCAGTTTGGGGATATTCAGAGCTTTGCACTTATACAGCGTTTAGACTATGGCTTCACTTTTAGGGATATTTCGAGATTTTTACTAATGCAGCATTTTGACTATGGCTTCACTTTTGGGGATATTTAGAGCTTTGTACTAATGCACCATTTAGACTTTGGCTTCACTTTTTGTTATATTTAGAGCTTTGTAGTAATGTAGCATTTAGACTTTGGCTTCACTTTTGGGGATATTCAATGCTTTGTACTAATGCACCATTTAGACTATGGCTTCACTTTTGCGGATATTCAGAACTTTGTACTAATGCTCCATTTAGACTATGGCTTCACTTTTGGGGATATTCAGAACTTTGTACTAATGCAGCATTTTGACTATGTCTTTCATTTTGTGGATATTCTGAGCTTTGTACTAATGCACCGTTAAACTATGGCTTCACTTTTGTGGGTATTCAAACTTTGTACTAATGCACCGTTTAGAAGATGGCTTCACTTTTGGGGAAGTTTAGAGCTTTGTACTAATGCACTGTTTAGACTATGGCTTTACTTTTGGGGATATTCAGAGCTTTGTACTAATGCAGCGTTTATACTATGGCTTCACTTTGGGGATATGCAGAGCTTTCTACAAGTGCAGTTTTAGACAATTGCTTCACTTTTGGGGATATTCAGTGCTTTGTACTAATGCAGCATTTAGACTATGTCTTCACTTTTAGGGATATTTAGAGCTTTGTACTAATGCACTGTTTAGACTATGGCTTCACTTTTGAGGATATTCCGAGCTTTGTTCTACTGCAGCATTCAGACTATGGCTTAACTTTTGGGGATATTCAGAGCCTTACACTAATGCAGCGTTTAGACTATGGCTTCACTTTTGTGGATATTCACAGCTTTGCACTAATGCAGAGTTTAGACTATGTCTTCACTTTTGCGGATATTCAGAGCTTTGTACTAATGCACCGTTTTAACTATTGCTTCACATTTGGCGATATTCAGAACTTTGGACTAATGCACCATTTAGACTATGGCTTCACTTTTGGGGATATTCCGAGCTTTGTACTAATGCACTGTTTAGACTATGGCTTCACTTTTGAAGATATTCACAGCTTTGTACTAATGCACCATTTAGACTATGCGTTCACTTTTGGGGATATTCAGAGCTTTGCACTAATGCAGCATTTAGACTATGGCTTCACTTTTGGGGATATTTAGAGCTTTGCATTAATGCACCATTTAGACTATGGCTTCACTTTTGGGGATATTCAGAGCCTTATACAAATGTAGTGTTTAGACTATGTCTTCCCTTTTGCAGATATTCAGAGCTTTCTACTAATGCAGCATTTAGACTACGGCTTCACTTTCGGGGATATTCAGAGTTTTTTACTAATGCACCGTTTTGACTATGGCTTCACTTTTGGAGAAATTTAGAGATTTGTACTAATGCAGTTTTTAGACTATGGCTTCACTTTTCGGGATATTCCAAGCTTTATTCTAATTCACCATTTAGGCTATGGCCATGTTTAAACTATGGCTTCTCTTTTGGGGATGTTCAGAGCTTTGTAGAAATGCAGTGTTTAGCCTATGGCTTCACTTTTGGTGATATTCAGACCTTTATACTAATGCAGCCTTTAGACTATGGCTTCACTTTTGGGGATATTCAGAGCTTTGTATCAATGCACCTTTTAGACTATGGCTTCACGTTTGGGGATATTCCGAGCTTTGTACTAATGCACCATTTATACGATGTCTTTACTTTTGGGGATATTCAGAGCTTTGTACTAATGCACCATTTAGACTATGGCTTCACTTTTGGGGATATTCAGAGCTTCATCCTAATGCAGCGTTTAGACTATGGCTTCACTTTTGGGGATATTCATAGCTTTGTACTAATGCAGCATTTAGACTATGGCTTCACTTTTCGGGATATTCAGAGCTTTGCACTAATGCACCATTTAGACTATGGCTTCACTTTTGGGGATATTCCAAGCTTTGTACTAATTCACCGTTTAGACTATGGCTTCACTTTTGCAGATGTTTAGAGCTTTGTACTAATGCAGCACATAGACTATGGCTTCACTTTTGGGGATATTCAATGCTTTGTACTAATGCACCATTCAGACTATGGCTTCACTTTTGGGGATATTCACAGCTTTGTATTAATGCAGCGTTTAGACTATGGCTTCACTTTGGGGATATTCAGAGCTTTCCACTAATGCAGCATTTAGACCATGGCTTCACTTTTGGGAATACTCAGAGCTTTGCACTAATGCAGCGTTTAGACTATGGCTTCACTTTTGGGGATATTCAGAGCTTTGTACAAATGCACCATTTAGACTATGGCTTCACTTTTGGTGATATTCAATGCTTTGTACTAATGCCGCGTTTAGACTATGGCTTCACTTTTGGGGATATTCATAGCTTTGTACTAATGCAGCGTTTAGTCTTTGGCTTCACTTTTGGTGATGTTCAGAGCTTTGTACAAATGCAACATTTAGACTATGGCTTCATATTTGGTGATATTCAGAGCTTTGTACTAATGCAGCATTTAGACTATGGCTTCACTTTTGTGGATATTCAGAGCTTTGTACTAATGCACCATTTAGACTATGGCTTCACTTTTGGAGATATTCCGAGCTTTGTATAAATGCACAGTTTAGACTATGGCTTCACTTTTGGGGATATTCAGAACTTTGCACTAATGCAGTGTTTAGACTATTGCTTCACTTTTGGGGATATTCAGAGCTTTGTACCAATGCACTGTTTAGACTATGGCTTTACTTTTGAGGATATTCAGAGCTTTGTACTAATGCACCATTTAGACTATGGCTTTACTTTTGGTGATATTCAGAACTTTGTATTAATGTAGCGTTTAGACTGTGGCTTCACTTTTGGGGATAT
>NC_056748.1:1083811232-1083836998 GCF_019279795.1 Protopterus annectens
AATTTTTATTTGTGAGTGTGCTGTGTGGTCATTATGGTTTTATCACTGTTGTAGCTCCGTGGCTATTTAATTTAAATCTTCCTTTCTCTTTTACAATTATTGATAATTTTCATCAGAAGGGTATGCACTAGAACAAGTTCTCTTAAACACATCAGAGACACTAAAAACTTCAGGGCTGACTACCTTAATACAGCCCTTAAACACTATAACTGGTCCCCTCTTTTAACACTTCCTTTAGATGAAGCAGTTAAGTATTTCAACACTATGTTCTTAGGCCTTCTTAACCTTTTTGCTCCAACAAGACAGATCTGCACTAAAACCATTTATACCCCTTGACTTACCAAGAGCACTAGGCAACTTATGAAACAAAGGGACAAAGCATGGGACACCTGGCACAAAAACAAAACTACTCCTAATAGGCAAACATTCTTACAACTGAGGTTAACTGTAAAAAAAAAAAAATCGGACTAGACAAACAATAATACTATAGTGAAATTCAAACTAAGCATAATACCAATGCACAAAACTTCTGGGCTGCTATAAACAGTATTCTCCAACGAGGTTAATCACCAACTCCTCATCCAAACATAGACACCACCTCTACAAACACAGCCACCCAATTCAACGAGTTTGTTACCAACTCTATATTAAAGCTGTCAACAGACCCACACTCCTTATCCCCCACTATACTATATAATCCATCAAATAATGCTAACTCCTGCACCCTTCAGCCTGTACCAACTTACACCATCTATAGACACATAACCAAACTTAAACCCACTACTTTAGCAGTAGGCAAACTACCTGCCAAATTCCTACAAATAGCTACCAAATGTATTTCCTACCCAATCTCTATAATCATTAACAGATCACTCTCAGAACAAAAGGTGCCACTTCTCTGGAAAATCTACTACATTATAGCAATACACAAAGAGGGCAACTCCACTGATCTAACAAACTACCGCCCTATAGCTATACTTTCCCCACTGACTAAAATACTGGAAAAATGTGTCCACATCCAGGTCCTAACACATCTCCTCTCCAACAATCTTCTTCCCGAAACTCAACATGGATTTCATCCCAACCATAGCACTACCACTGCATGCATACATTTTAGTGACCTAGTAAGTATGCAATATAACAACAGCAAACTAGTGTCGGTGGTTTTTCTTGACTTATCAAAGGCATTTGATACAGTCTCCCATACAAAACTAATAACTTCACTCTCAGAATCAAAACTAACTACCCCCACTCTATTATGGTTTCAAGACTATCTCTCCCAATGCCAACAAGCTGTTCAATGGAAAAACTCCCTTTCCCCCCTACTTCCTGTAAAACTAGGAATACCCCAAGGATCAGTCCTAGGACCCCTACTTTTCACTATATTTACAAATAATCTTTACAAAGCCGCCCCTCTAGCAAACCTGGATCGATATGCTGATGACTCCACCTTAATCTGCTCTGCCCCCACCCCCCCAACAACTTCAAATCAAGACCCAAGTAGCCTTTACATCCATTGAAACCTGGCTAACAAACTCCCAGCTAATGCTAAATCCTAAAAAGACCCAGCATATGCTGTTTCATCCTTCCAAAGCAGCAGCACCTACCCCCCATTCTCTATTTCTGCATCAGATAATACCCCTATCTCCCTTGTCACACAAACCAAATTACTAGGGGTCATTATTGACAATAATATGACATTTGACAAACACATAGCTCATATAATAACCAAAATCAACAAAAAAACTAGGTACTCTTTACAGATCTAAAAACTTTAACCAGCAACAGTAGTTACCCTAGTTTGTACCCATCTTCTCTCTACCTTACTGTATGCTTCTCCTGTCCTAATTAATCTAAACAAGAGCAATTTAAACAAGCTATCAGTATGCTACAACAACATAGCAAAATTCACCACAAGCTCCTCCTACCGCACCCAACATTGTCTGGCCCTAAAACAGCTTTCCTGGCTGGAACTCCCTAACAACTTAGCTCCAAACCAACTTCTTCTAGCTCATCAAATACTGTACCAACCTGACAAAACTCCAGCCTTACAAGACCTGATCACCCTCTACTCCAATAAAAGAGAACTTAGATCCACTAACAAGGCACTAATTGCAGTCTCCAAAAGCCATTACAGCTCTGGTGACTTCCTGTATTCTAGCAACATTGCCAAAACTTGGAACTCCCTACTACTACACATCAGGGTACAACCTAACAAAACCATCTTCAAAAAACAGCTTATTTCCCACCTAAGCAACTCCTGGACATGCAGCTGCCCAGCACCTGGCTGACATATTCTAACTCCTTTCCTCTACCCACTATCCTACTTCCTCTTTAAAACTCCCACAGATGCACTATATATTATCACATTACTTGTAGCTGCCTAGCACCTGACTGACATATTATAGGTTCATAGGTTCATACTAGGCTATCTGCCCCAGGGCATTTATAAGCCTAGCCAGAGTGTGTTTGGCTTTCGCCACCCATTTTAAATTAATTTTGCTATGCCCTTTTTCGAGGTTAGTATACTGTGTCTTTGTCTAACAGTGACACAGAAGTGATACCTGGGGTAAACCTACGATCTCCCATCCACTCATCAAGATTCCTCTTGAAGAGAGTCAATGAGGGACTCTGCCTAACCTGGACTGGGATTTTATTCCAGAGTGAAGGGAGCCTCTGGGTTATGAATCTGTCCTCCAGCATGTCCTTTTTATTTCAGTGCTGAGGTTCAAGTCTCTCGAGTACGTAGCTCAATGGGATTTGGATTTTCTGAAGTGCAGCATGTCCATTAATTCCGGGTTGGACATGGCTTTATACGTCAGGCACAGATCGCCTCTGAGCAGGTGGTATGCCACTGAGTAGAGCTGGAGTTTCTTTAACCGGGCAGCATATGGCATCTGTTTGAGCCCTTTGATCCTCTTGATGAGGTACTTTTGGGGTCTTTCCAGTTGCTGCAGGTGTCTGGTAAGGTACATCCCAAAAGGGCATTGTACTCAATTATGGGCCTGATGAGGGATGAGTAAAGAGGCACGATGACCTCCCCTGATCTAGATGTGAATCCCTTCATGATTAGGTGGGCTATATAAAATGTTTTTCTAACCACTTTGGCCACGTGGTTGTCAAATGAGAGATTGCTATCAACTTGGGTCCCCAGGTCCCTAATTACTTCTTCTGTACTTAATGGATTACCACCTATGTGGTAATTTGTGGGCACTTTGTTTTTGCCAAAGGGGATGACTATACACTTTTTGGCGTTTAGCTTGAGGCCATGGCTCTGGCACCAGTTGTCTGTTTCTATGAGGCCCTTTTGTAGGATGCTTGTGTTGGCTGGAAAGTCAATTATGGCGCCCAGTTTGCAGTGATCTGTGAACTTGGTCAGCCACAGTTCTTCCGTGTTTGCCTGTACCTCCGAGAAATATGTACCGAACAAGAGAGGTCCCAAGATTGAGCTTTGTGGGACACCAATTGTAACTGGTTTGGAGTCTGACATGGCTCCAGCAATTCTAACCATGTGGGTTCTGTCCTTGAGCCAGTTTGCAACCCATCTAGTGACATAGGGGTTTATATTTAAGCTGGTGAGCTTATCTATAATGCCCGAGTGAGGTATTGTATCGAAGGCTTTTGCGAGGTCCAGGTAGACTGTGTGGACCACCTTCCCCTCGTCAATGGTCTTGGTAACTGTTTCAAAGAAATGGACCAGGATTAAGAGGCAGGATCTGCCCTTAACAAAGCCGAACTGGGTAGGATCCAGTGTCTGTAGGTCCCTAATATCTTTATTTATGAGGTCCATGATGATCCTTTCCATAGCTTTGCAGACCAAGCTAGTCAGGCTTATGGGGCGATAGTTTCCAGGATCCGTTGAGGCACCACCTTTGTGGAGAGGGCCCACTGTTGCTGTATGCCACTCTTTGGGTACATATCCTGTAGCAAGGCTGAGATTGAACAGTAGTTTTATGTTTGGGTTTAGCTCTTCTTAGAGTTCATGTAGGACGCAGCCCGGGATGGAAACTGGTCCCATTGATGCAGTGTTTTTTGCTTTGGAGAGGGCGGCTCTTACCTGAGCATCTGAGATGTCAGGGGGGCAGCACTCTGCTGGGATAGATATTCACCCTTTGGTGGGGGTTTGTGCTGAACCTGTCAGCTAAAATGTTGGCAATGTCTGTGGGTTCGGTGTATTTTTTGTCATTTTGGACTAATTCTGAGCATATCTGGGAATTCCCACCCAGGTTCCTAACATAACTAAAGAAAGCCTTGTGATTATCCTTAGTGTCCTGTGCAATTTTTCTCTCGAAGCTGGCCTTAGATGATTTTATGAGTGCCTGTAGTTTTTGCTAATACTGATCAGAGATGCCTTCCTTTTGGGATTTTGCTCTGTCATGTAGTAGCTTCCTCCTTCTATTGTATAGTTTGATTATGGCTGGGGACCACCAGAAAGGACGCCTGCCTTTGGAGGATTGGGTCTTGGTTTTTTGGGATTAGATGATCCATGCATTCCTGAAGGTGTTCATAGAATGCATTTATAAAGGATTCTGCGGTCTGGGCCATATTTTCCACAGGCCCAGGGGCTTTGAAAGATTCCACCTCAGTTTTGAGGAGTGTGAAATTTGCTTTAGAGAAGTTTTTCACTGTGGTTTTCTGGGCAGGGGTGGGTTCGGGATGTGAATATCCAGTGAGATTAGTTTATGGTCTGATCTTACCAGTGAGGGATACACTTCTGGTCTGGAGCATAGAGTCCCCATGTTGGTGATGATCAGGTCCAGTATGTTTCCTCTTGTGGGAGTGGTAACAAGTTGTTCCATAGCATTTGAGTTTATAAATTTAGGAACCTTTGGGCTAGGTGTTGGAGCTAGAGTAATGCTCCCAGTCTATGTTTGGGTAGTTGAAGTCGCCCAATATAATGGTGTTCGGAGAGACCTTCATATTTTCCATTGTTCTCAGGAAGGCCAAGTGGGGTTCCTGGGTTTGGGAGGGTGGTCTGTAGCAGGCTATAAACTGGAAGGCAGTTTTACCCACTGTTAGTTGCACATGGATAGTCTCTGATGCTTCGTGCTTTGCCACCAACCTGGAGGTGTGGGTATCTTTGATGAATATCGATACTCCCTCCTTTGTGGTTCGGTCCAAGTTTTGGGTAAAAGCATGGTATGAGGTATAACCTGGTAGTGCTGGGGTGCTCTCGGGAGTCCTGAACCAGGTTTCTGTTACTGCACAGATATCGATGTTCTCCATGCTAAGGAGAGTTTCGAGTGCATCTTGAGGTTTAGACTTCTAGCTTGAGTAGCATTACTCTTAGTTTCTTATCCCTTGTGATACCTATGGAGGTGGGTTTGTCTTTTGAGCCTTGCCTAAAAAAGGCACTATGGGGGTAGCAAGAGCCTTTGCCAATATCCGAAAGCCCAGGGGTGACAGGTGCAAGCCGTCCCTAGCAAAGCATCGTGGCTTGTCGTGCATATCATCCCACGCTGACAGGCATTGGATCCCCTTTGAATGACACCAATACTTAAGCCAATTGTTGAAATTGATCATCTTGTATTCATATTGTGGCATCATTCTTGGTGAGGGTAAGATGCTACTCAAGGTCAGGGTCATACCAGCCTGGGCTACATGCTCAGAGAGCTCCTCTATGTCTCTTTTCATGTAGTCCAGGGAGGTACGTCTCAGGTCATTCACACCAGCATGGACAATGACCGAGTCATATTTGTACTTGCCTTGGAGTGACCTGAGTGTTAGTACTTGTCTATATTCTCCTACTTTTTTAGTTTTCCCTTTCTTGTCTTATCTTCAGTACATCTTAAAGATTGTCTCTACTAAATATACTGTATGAACAACCACCATATGTTACTACCTGCTATACTTTTAATTGTATGTCTAAATCACTGCACTTATGTAAATATGCACTCATATGTTATTATCTGCTATATTTTTATAACTGAATGTGTAAACCACAATACTTATGTCAATATCTTATGTATAGTATGTTAGCAATTGTTCTGGAGCTTTTCTCCCTGGGCCTCCACTGAAAATGGACAGCTCTGTCCAGTTAGACCTCCGCAGTAAACAAATGTAAAATAAGATAAAATAAATAAATAAGTAAATAAAGGCTTTTATCTGTAGTGCTTCTTTTGTATGGGACCAGGCTGTAGTATGGCATCCTTTTACATTTGTTTGAAATTTAATGAAGCTACAGCATCAAGAATGTTAAAATCTTTGTCTTCATACATGACACAAAAAAAATCAGAAGTGCCTGCTATTTCAGACATTACAGATAATGAAAAAGCAGAAGTGAACTGAACAGGTAGCTGAGAAGGAGACATTTTCAGAGAAACATAAAAAACATTAACTCCTCCTGTGGGTGGCTCCTTGGAGGAAGGGTCAAAAAAGCTAGTTATTAAGGTGCATAAGAACTAATCATCAAAGTTGGTCCAGGTGTAATATAAAATTAAACAGCCAAGCTTGACACTGGAGGTACCAACAGGAGAGCCTCAAAATGTTATCCAAGGTCAAGAGCTCTGTAAATTGGAGTGAAACTCAGAATGTGTGATTGAGGAGATAGCCAAGCATCTACTTGGGTGGGTCTGTATCATATGAGTGAATAGGAAAACGCCACAATCTCGAAAGTACTGGACCTCAAACTTGCTATTGTGGGGCTGCACCCTCCACACCCCCGCTAAATATTTATTCCAGCTACGAGATTGCACTACGGTGAGGAAAGGGAAAATAGTCCATTCTTCACTGTACCGCAATCTCAGAAAAAGCACTTCGAGGTCTGGTACTTTCGAGATTATGAGCGTTTGTGTTTTTTCCTATTCGCTCATATGATATAGGCCCATTTGGGCATGTACCTTCAAAGGACTTGGCTGCGTACTACCAGCATCAGTCCTTTTAGTTTCTAAGTCAAGTCCTCTTGTTGTTCTCTTATCATCTGGCTATAATTTATTTAATGGGGACTGTTTCAGTATAGTGCAAGAGGTGGTAAAATATCAAGTTTTATTGATAACAAACCACAGTACAATGGAGGCTAGTACAAGTTCAAAACTCACCAAGTAGAAAGCACCAGTGGAGGAAATAAAGCCCAGTCCTTTCTTAAAATCCAATTTATTGTTAAAAGCACGACAAGTCAATCCAGCAAAACAAACGACCATAAAAACGACCATAAAAACGAACTTCAAGGCACATTAACGCTATGTCTCCACACTTGCATTTTCGTTTGATACACTTCCTCAGATGTGAATGAATACTAATTAAAAATACACCTCACTTTATATACAAACACTAATTGAACAATGTAATTCACTCTGCTTTAATTGATGACCATTAAAAAACCTCTTTACTAGTCAGTTGCAACCTTTTAAAAAACAACCTAACCATTCATCCATGTTTCTAACAAAACTTATATTATAATAACATTAATAAAATAAAATGAATTGAGATGCTCATCCACATATATTATTATTAAATCCTATATTGTTTAATGTTAAATATCAGAAATGAAAACCTAATTTTAAAATCCATTGGGAAATACATTTGATGTATTACATTATAGCACCTTCTAGTGTTGAAAACAAATATTTTATTCTAAAAAATGCTCAATGAGACTTTCAGCTGTTTAGAACTATTATGCTATCAAAACCTCTCCTTTTCCAAATATACAAAATGTTAAAATGTTAAAAATACAAAAATTACAAAAGTTATCAGGAATAGCTAGTTACATTGTAAACATTACCATTAAATGAGTGAAAGGTTATACATTTTCATTCATAATTTAGCTGCCCTCATTTTTAAAACTGGGGCCAAAGACACTGTATTGTTCAAGCCAGGCGGGTTATAGGACTCTAAATGGAGTTTCCATAACAACTCCTTGTATTCAATAGTGTCCTCCCAAGGTCCCCCTCTAACATCTTTATTAACAACCTCTAACACAAAGAAGTAGAAGACTGCCTCCACACATTCAGTTTCGTGTCTAAAAAGTGCATTATTGATACAATTCGTTTTTATGTCATAATTATGCTCATATATTCGATTTCTTAACCTCCTTTCCGATTTACCAACATAAAATGCTTCACATTTTGTGCACATACTCAAATAAACTATACCACTGGTTTGGCAGTTGGCGAAGTGGCTACTTTGATCAATATGTCCCTACTACTAATATATACTGTGTCTTTGGCAGATATAAAAGGACATTGAGAGCAACTTCCACATTTAAATGTGCCTACTCTCCCTTTCTTTCTTCTATCCCCCTTTCCTTTAACCTCAAAAAAATTCTTAAGGTTTTTGCCTTTCCTATATGTACATTTTAAAGGGTGTTTGAACAAACAATTCAAGTCCAAAATTTCCCCAAATTTTTGCCATTCATTTTCTAACAAGTTTCTAATTATACTTGCCCCCCCACTAAAATCCGTTACAAAGTTGTTGTAACCCTCAAATTGGTCATTTTTGATGGCAACCTTCTGTGCTTCATCTTTTCCTAAGATAGGCTGATATTTATCCCCCCTACCTTTGACAACCTCATCTTCTATTTCCTTAATTAACCTATCGGGGTAGCCTCTATCTAAAAACATTTTACGTAATCTTCCACATTCTTCTTCAAAGTCCTTCTCTCTAGAGGTCATTCTGCTAACCCTAACGTATTGTCCCTTAATTATACCCTTCTTATGATGGTGGGGGTGGGCACTATCATATGCTAGAAATGAATTGGAATAACTTTCCTTTCTAAACACCTTTGAAAAAAAATCATCCTCTCCTTTACCAACAAAAATGTCCAGATATTTTAAACTTTCTTTGCTCTGAGAAAAGGTGAAGGAGATAAAATTGGTGGTTCTGGATAAATACTCCATAAAGGATGTAAATTCTGCGTCAGAACCTACCCATAAAAGACAGATATCGTCTAGGTATCGCTTATACAGCTTCCAACACACCCTGAACTGGGAATTTAAAATGTATTTATGTTCCCATGCTGCCAAAATAATATTTGCGTATATGGGTGCACAACGGGCACCCATAGCAACTCCCTTAATCTGCTTAAAAAACTCTCCTTCATAATGCAAATAATTGTTATTCAGGACCAAATCCATTAAAGTCAGAATCAAACAAAATTCATTGTGGGAAAATTTTCCATAATTAATCAAAGCCTCCTCAAACCACTCCAAACCCTCCTTGTAGGGGATGGACGAAAAAAGGTCAACTATATCCAATGTAATGAAAGTTATATTTTCATCAAAGATTTCCTTCTTTAAATTCCACAATAAATCCCAGGAATCCTTTACAATACCAACCCCCTCCTTCAATACTTCTTTTAATTTATTGTCTAACCATTTGGCTATGGGGGCTGTCACAGACCCTTCTGATGAAACTATAGGTCTCATAGGTGGGTTTAAAACATTCTTATGAACCTTCGGTACACCAAATATATTAGGAACTTTAGGTTTTTCCACATACAAAAATCTGTATGTGTCCACATCTATTGACCTCTCTAATAATAGATCATTCAATGCAACAAACACCTTTTTGTTGCCAATATTGATTTCATTTAAGGAGGATCTCGTGTAGCGCTCTTCATTTTCTAACACCTCTAACATTTTAGCTTCATAGTATACTCGGTCCATAATAATGGTTCCCCCTCCTTTATCCGGTTTAAGTATTCTTATTGTAGGATCTCGAGATAATTGTTGTAATAAATCATTTTCTTCCTTGGTTGTATTGGGTCCCACCCAGTTTTTGGATAATTCTTTCCTAATTTTTTTCTCCATCATTACTTCAAAGTTTTTTAATTGCTGGTTTATAGGAGGATTATAAATACTTCTTTTCCTTAAGGTACCCATATTGGTGCTGTTCTCATTTTGTCCCTGAAACATAAGATCTAAGTTTTTCTTTCTAATAAACAATTTTAAATCAATCGTCACTTTACTAAGGTTGGCCTTTCTATTTGGAACGAATTTCAAACCCTTAGTGAATAAATGAAAGAAAACCTCAGTAATTTCCAAACCACTATAATTATATATACTATAGTCATTTAATTTCCATACTACACCTTCATTTGTTATCCGTTTACCCAAGGGTTCGCATCCATCACTCTTCTTGTGATACCTTACCATTGTTTGTATACCCTGTTCCTGTACTGGTACTGTTGTCCCCCCCCCCTCCTGGTAGTTTTTTTGAAAATTCTTCTGGTAATTATTTCTAATTCTCTCAGACCTCCTTAGTTCTGGAAACTCCTGGCCATCACTCATTTCCCCATTGTCCATCCTTTCATCAAGATTTAACTCCTCATTCATGTTGTCCTGATTGTAAGCTATGTTATAATTATGGGGAAAAACATCCCTGGGTTTAGGATAGTTTGTTTTTTCTTTATATTCCAAAATATCTCTATCCAGTTTCCTACATTTTCTCTCAAATACATTACCCATACTTTTCTCAATACTTTTCAGTGTTGTCTGGTATTTTATCTGGTTTTCCTCCACAGAAAAAAAGTAGGTCTTTGGTAATACATGCGTTTACCTCGTCTATTCTTTTGTTCAGACCCTCCATTTCCCTTATATTTTCCTTGATAATAGCTTTCAAAATCTCTAAACCAAATTTGTCGAAAATGTTTAACAGTTCCTGGTGAAATTCACTTCCTGCCCTGACCTTGTTAGGGTATTTGCATACCCTTAATCCTTTTGGCACAATGTTTAAATTTATACACTCATTCAAATATGCATTCTCCAGCTCCAAACTCTTGAATCTAAACAACATTTCGTCAAATAACTTCATGTTATGTTTAAAAGTTAAATTAACTTCTTTAACATTCACTTTTTGCGCATTTTTCAAATTAAAACTATATTTAAAATTTAGAACATTAGCATAGTCCATTTGATATTGATTAGGATACTGTATATTGTCCCCGTTGCTGTTACCTGCTGCCCTGTTGCTCGCTACTGCTTCACTGTAGCCTTTCAAAAAAGTCCTAATGTTTTTTTGTCTCACCACTCTATTGTCATCATCTCGCAAATTAGATTGTGGGATGGCTTCTTCGTCTAGGTTAGACCTGAAGATAGCTGGTATGCCCAAATCCATTTGTGTCCTTTCGCTATTCGCAAAAACCCCAAGCTCAGTGTCACGTTCAAACGGGCTACTGCTGTTCACCCTCAGACCCTTCCTTTCCCTCCTGGGTAGAGCTTCCTGGTTGTCCGGTATCTCCGTTGCTGTTCTTGGCGTAACATTACCTCTTCCTACCAATAACTCGATGAGCTGAGTTAATTGGTCGGAAAGCTTATCAAGCTTGTCGGTGCTGGCCAATCCTGTCTCACCCTCAGTGGGTGCTATAGAGCCCTCCTCCACCTCCATAACGAAACGAACCACAGTACAATGGAGGCTAGTACAAGTTCAAAACTCACCAAGTAGAAAGCACCAGTGGAGGAAGTAAAGCCCAGTCCTTTCTTAAAATCCAATTTATTGTTAAAAGCACGACAAGTCAATCCAGCAAAACAAACGACCATAAAAACGACCATAAAAACGAACTTCAAGGCACATTAACGCTATGTCTCCACACTTATGCTTGATACACTTCCTCAGATGTGAATGAATACTAATTAAAAATACACCTCACTTTATATACAAACACTAATTGAACAATGTAATTCACTCTGCTTTAATTGATGACCATTAAAAAACCTCTTTACTAGTCAGTTGCAACCTTTTAAAAAACAACCTAACCATTCATCCATTTTTCTAACAAAACCTATATTATAATAACATTAATAAAATAAAATGAATTGAGATGCTCATCCACATATATTATTATTAAATCCTATATTGTTTAATGTTAAATATCAGAAATGAAAACCTAATTTTAAAATCCATTGGTAAATACCTTTGATGTATTACATTATAGCACCATCTAGTGTTGAAAAGAAATATTTTATTCTAAAAAATGCTCAATGAGACTTTCAGCTGTTTAGAACTATTATGCTATCAGAACCTCTCCTTTTCCAAATATACAAAATGTTAAAATGTTAAAAATACAAAAATTACAAACGTTATCAGGAATAGCTAGTTACATTGTAAACATTACCATTAAATGAGTGAAAGGTTATATTTTTCATTCATACTTAGCTGCCCTCATTTTAACACTGAGGCCAAAGACACTGTATTGTTCAAGCCAGGTTATAGGACTCTAAATGGAGTTGAACAACTCCTTGTATTCAATAGTGTCCTCCCAACATCTTTATTAACAACCTCTAACACAAAGAATTGAAGACTGCCTCCACACATTCAGTTTGTGTCTAAAAAGTGCATTATTGATACAATTAGTTTTTATGTCATAATTATGCTCATATATTCGATTTCTTAACCTCCTTTCCGATTTACCAACATAAAATGCTTCACATTTTGTGCAAATACTCAAATAAACTATACCTCTGGTTTGGCAGTTGGCGAAGTGGCTACTTTGGATCAATATGTCCCTACTACTAATATATACTGTGTCTTTGGCACATATAAAAGGACATTGAGAGCAACTTCCACATTTAAATGTGCCTACTCTCCCTTTCTTTCTTCTATCCCCCTTTCCTTTAACCTCAAAAAAATTCTTAAGGTTTTCAAAGGTGTTTAGAAAGGAAAGTTGTTCCAATTCATTTCTAGCATATGATAGTGCCCATCCCCACCATCATAAGAAGGGTATAATTAAGGGACAATACATCAGGGGTAGCAGAATGACCTCTAGAGAGAAGGACTTTGAAGTAAAATGTTTTTAGATAGAGGCTACCCCAATAAGTTAATTAAGGAAATAGAAGATGATGTTGTCAAAAGTAGGGGGGATAAATATCAGCCTATCTTAGGAAAAGATGAAGCACAGAAGGTTGCCATCAAAAATGACCAATTTGAGGGTTACAACAACTTTGTAATGGATTTTAGTGGGGAGGCAAGTATAATTAGAAACTTGTTAGAAAATGAATGGCAAAAATTTGGGGAAATTTCGGACTTGAATTGTTTGTTCAAACACCCTTTAAAATGTACATATAGGAAAGGCAAAAACCTTAAGAATTTTTTTGAGGTTAAAGGAAAGGGGGATAGAAGAAAGAAAGGGAGAGTAGGCACATTTAAATGTGGAAGTTGCTCTCAATGTCCTTTTATATGTGCCAAAGACACAGTATATATTAGTAGTAGGGACATATTGATCCAAAGTAGCCACTTCGCCAACTGCCAAACCAGTGGTATAGTTTATTTGAGTATGTGCACAAAATGTGAAGCATTTTATGTTGGTAAATCGGAAAGAAGGTTAATAAATCGAATATATGAGCATAATTATGACATAAAAACTAATTGTTTCAATAATGCACTTTTTAGACACAAAACTGAATGTGTGGAGGCAGTCTTCAACTTCTTTGTGTTAGAGGTTGTTAATAAAGATGTTAGAGGGGGACCTTGGGAGGACACTATTGAATACAAGGAGTTGTATGGCAACTCCATTTAGAGTCCTATAACCCGCCTGGCTTGAACAATACAGTGTCTTTGGCCCCAGTGTTAAAAATGAGGGCAGCTAAATTATGAATGAAAAAGTATAACCTTTCACTCATTTAATGGTAATGTTTGCAATGCAACTAGCTATTTCTGGTAACTTTTGTAATTTTTGTATTTTTAACATTTTAACATTTTGTATATTTGGAAAAGGAGAGGTTTTGATAGCATAATAGTTCTAAACAGCTGAAAGTCTCATTGAGCATTTTTTAGAATAAAATATTTCATCTGAAGTAGGAGATTCATTTGTCTGCAACCTGTGGGTTATGGATCCGATATCGGATCCGAACCGGCATGGTTTACCAGCTATGGATCCAAGCTCTCAGCTCCTCCCCTCACCCATAATGCCCTGCTCTACCCTCATGACCTCAGATCTCGTTTGCCGCGCATGGTGACTGGATTTGTTTCTCAAGCTCTCAAGCTAAGTGCTAGTTTAAGTGTTAATTTTCAGAATTTTAAAGTTTTTATTGAATTTTTGTGTGAAAGTGTAGGTTTCCCCTTTGATATATTTACTTTTTAGAGTTAATCTAAAAGTTATATCCCTCCCCTCGCTGTTAGCGTAGCGTGTGTGTGTTGGGCCTGTGAGTGTATTTTTTGTTGTTTAGTTATATTTAGTGTAACTACTGTGTTAGATTGGGATGTCAGAACAACCCAAATCTATCTTTTCTAAATGCTCCGAGTGTGGCCATAAGCTTTCCCCAGCTGATGGCCACACTCGGTGTGTTAGATGCCTGGGGGTTGAACACCTCACATCTGGATGTTCCATTTGTGCAGGGTTCAACCCCAGGGCATTGAAGGAGCGGAGGTCCAAGCTTGTCTTGGCGGGCCTTTTACCGCCGGACTCGGCTCCGACCTCCGCTCCTTCGGGAGTAACCATACCTACGGTTATTCCTTCTATGGCTCCCCCTCCTCCTCCTGGGACTCAACCTCCCGTTTCTGGTTCGGAGGAGAGGGATGCTACAGGACCGGAGGGAGAAGCACCATAAGCGGGGCGAGACCTCTGTTTCGCCCCGCCAGCCAAGCGCTTCTCCCGGCCCAGATGTCGGCTCGGTCTCCTCCTTCTCGGCTCCGGTCTCCAGTGTGTTTTTCACCGGGACCGGAGGAGGAGGAGACCCGATCTCCGTCGAGGCTATCGAGGAGGCACTACAGGCCTACCTCGGTAGCCTCGCCGAGATCTACGATAGCCTTTGGGATGCTGATCTGGACCAGATGATGAGAAGGTTCATCCAGGTCCAGATGCAGATGGAGTGTTTGCCTCCCCTCTGGGGAGCTCAACACCCTTTTTCAAACCGATTGCTCCTTCTCCGACCGCTACCCGGGCTCGGAGCAGCTGGAGCCGAGCAGCTTCGGAGCCGGGGGTAGGTCGGATCCAATAGTACTTGTTACTTCGGATCCGACCTTGCCCTCGAAAGTGCATCGGATCCGACCTCTCGGAGCCTGGATCCGAGCCTTGGATCCGGGGATCAGTGCTCTTCGGCCGCCTGTGTCGGAGCGCACTGTCCCTTCTGATCCAACGCTCGGGCGCCGCCCGATCCACTCTTCGATCCGAGGGCAGCCGATTGTCGGATCCTTTGGTCGAGGTCGGCCCTTCGGCGCTTGATGTAGTGGAGAGGGCCCTGTTGAGGGTCTCCGGACCCCGCACTTGTTTCTGCCCGCCCCGCTCCCTCTGCACTGGGTCAGGCTTCCACCATCCGCCCTTGGGACAGCCTGCTTCTGTGCCCCAAGCTGCTCCACTGGAACAGGTTGCTGCTTGCGAGGTGTCCTCTGACAGCCCCCCAGAGGATATTCCTCACAAGCATACGTGCAAAGGAGGCACATTGACTCCCCGAAGTCTCTCACGGAAGACACGGACTTGGAGGAAGGAGAAGGCTCCCACGGTCACCCCGAGGATGTCTCATTTGGGGACATCATGGAAATGCTCCAGAGGGGGTGGTCTGCCCCCAAGTCTTCCTCGGACGAGTCCGTGTTCTTGAAGGCATTTGAAGCGCGCCCGTCTACCTGTTGTGTGTCCCTCCTGCCGACCCCTGGTGGACCTCATTACCACCAGGGCATGGAAGGAACCGACACCGTGGAGCCTATCCCTAAGAGGCCCGATAGGATCCTCAGCCCACCGTCCGACCGTGCGCATTGGAGTAAGGGGCCACGGGTAGGTGGCATGTTGATGGCGGGCGGCACCAAGAGGGATCTTGCTCAGGAGAGTCCTCAGTCCATCCCCGAGCAAGGAGTCTCGGATGATGGACCGCTGGGGAAGGATGTTTAGTTCAGCCACCTTCTCGGTAAGGGCGCTGAACTACCTGGCACGTCATTAGGATGCAGCGAGATCTCATTAAAGAATACGCTGCATCTCCCCAGAGTCCATGTCGGAGGAGGACAAGATGCTACACTCCACACGCATGGCCACTCTTAGATCAGTCACTAACACCTCTATGCGGCTACTCTCCCATGCTACGGAAGGCGCTAGAGCCGCAGGGGCAGGCCTAGTCACTAGACGTCAGGCCTGGCTCCGTCACTGTGATTTTTCTGAGCCCTTCAAAGCGTCCTTTGCAAACGCCTTTGATGGTTCTGCCCTTTTGGCAAAACCGTCATCACACTTTGACCCAGAGCGAGAAGGACGGGAAGACGCTGTCTGCCGTCGGAATCCACTTTTCTGCACCCCAGAGGCCCTATTCTAGGAACCAAAAGGGTCAGAAGAAGATGTGGTTCCGGAAGTCGCAGCAATCTCAGTCTGCTCCGGACAACCAGTCCTTCCGTGGCAGAGGAGGACAGGGAGGACGCCGCCCCAGAGGCAGAGGGGCTCCCAGGAACTTCGGGTCCAGAGAACCTTTCTCTGAACGGCCCGCGCAGCAGCCCTGAGGGGTTGCCCGGCTGCTCCACTCTGGAGGCAGTCGGGGCACGTTTTCGAGCACCTAGCGGCATGGGAGTCCATAACATCTGACCGCTGGGTTCTCCAGATAATATCCAGAGGATACCACATCCCGTTTTGTCACACACCAAAATTGAAGTCCCTTCCGGACGTCCCACCCGGTCAAAGGGAGGCCGCTTTGGCAGAGATTGGCCATCTGCTAAAGAAAAGAGCCATCCAGCCCATCCCCCCAGACCAGATCGGATCAGGGTTCTACTCCAGGTTCTTTTTAGTGCCAAAAAAGACGGGGGATCTAAGACCAATTTTAGACCTTTCCCTCTTGAACCTGGCAGTTCCCAAGGAGAAGTTCCGAATGGTCACTCTACAGTCTATTCTCCCCCTTCTGGGAGAAAATCACTGGATGTGCTCCATAGACCTCAAGGATGTGTACTACCACATTCTGATGGACAAACGCTCCAGGAGGTTTCTCCGCTTCCGGCTAGGAGCCAGTCACTACCAATTTCGGGTCCTTCCCTTTGGTCTCACCACAGCCCCCAGGATGTTCACCAAAGTACTAGCAGTGGTAGCGGCCCACCTGAGGCTTCAGGGGGTGCAGGTCTTTCCCTACCTAGACGACTGGCTCCTTACCGCCCCAACAAGGCATCTACTACTATTGGCGCGAGACTCCTTTCTCCATCTTGCTCCCAGTCTGGGCATTACTATAAATACAAAAAAATCCAACCTAGCACCCTCACAGTTAATAGATTTTATAGGGGCCAGGTTAGAAACAAGGAGTTCAAAAGCCTTCCTCACTGCGGACAGAGTTCAAAATCTGCAGCTCCAGGTGCGGGCCATTCTCCACTCAAATCAAGTTCCGGCGGAGTTGGGCCTGAGGGCTCTAGGGTCCATGGCGTCTGCTATAGCACTTCTTCCTCTCGCCAGACTACATATGCGCATCCTCCAGTGGACTTTTTTAGTACAGTGGTCTTACCTTGCTCTTCCTATGCATCATCCCATTGCGATCAGCAAGGCTTGCAAGCGGTCCCTCCTGTGGTGGCTTCACTCCCCAGATCTCCACAGAGGCTGCCCATTTTGTGCTTCTCCCCCTCTTGCCACGGTGACCACGGACGCCTCCCGCCTCGGGTGGGGGGGGCATTTTGCAGGCCGGACTGTCCAAGGCACGTGGAACGATTCAGAGACCTCACTGCATATCAATGTCCTAGAGATGAGAGCGGTGCTCTTAGCATTGCTAGCACTTCAAGACTTTCTTCCCTTGGGAACAATTGCGATTCAATCGGACAACATGTCGGTTGTCTGGTATATCAACAAGCAGGGAGGAACCAGGTCTTACCCTCTTTGTCGAGTAGCCATGAGGGTTTGGGAATGGGCAATTTCCACCAACCGCTTTCTCATAGCAACGCACATTCCGGGTCGGTCCAACATCCTGGCGGACAAACTCAGTCGCACCATTCTAACCCCTTACGAGTGGTCTCTCAATTCTCGAGTAGCAGAACGCATATTCGCACGGTGGGGAACTCCTTCTTGCGATCTTTTTGCCTCTCCCTCAAACACCAAGTGCGACAGTTTTTTCGCTCTGATACCTCCTCCTGGAGGCTCTCCAAGAGACGCTCTGGTGCATGCTTGGCCACCCGGTCTTTTGTATGCTTATCACCCCTTGCCTCTGATGCTCCAAGTTCTTCAGAAAGCGTCTCGGGTGGGTTGCAGAATGATTCTCATTGCTCCGTTTTGGCCTCGACAGATCTGGTTCCCCTTCCTAAGGTCTCACTCTGTGAATCCTCCTTGGATTCTAGATCCAATCCCGGATCTGATAACTCATCCATCCTGCCTGTCTCCTCCGAACCTGGACAACCTGAAGCTGACCGCTTGGCTGCTCCAGTTCCACTCTTGATTAGGACTCCCGGTATTTCGTCCCCTGTTAAGGCTATCCTGGTGGCAGCTCATAAACCTTCCACTAGGAAAATCTACCGTAGCAAGTGGAAACGGTTCTCTTTATGGGCGGAGCGGCAAGGCCTGAATCCATTCACTGCTCCTCTCCCTTTGGTGCTTGATTTCTTAACCACTCTTTTTAACGATGGTGCTAGCAGTTCCACGGTCAAAGTACAACTGGCAGCAATTTCACATTATCACATTGGTCATGACTGTAATCCTCTCATGTCAGCCAAGTTGTGTAAAATTTTCCTTAAAGGTACTTTCCTTCTCAGGCCCCCTGTAAAACAAGCGGTTCCTCCTTGGGACCTTTCTTTAGTTCTCCAGGCTTTGACCTCTCCCCCCTTCGAACCGGCGGCTACGGTAGATCTCAAATTCTTGTCATTCAAGACTGCATTCTTAGTAGCCATTACTTCGGCCAAGAGAGTTTCAGAGCTCCAAGCATTATCAACTAAACCTCCTTACTTGGTCTTTCACCCGGACCGTGTTTACCTCAGGACCAACCCGTCCTTTCTTCCTAAAGTGGCTTCTGAAGCAAACATTAATCAGTCTATTAACCCTCCCTGTTTTCTTCCCTAAATATGAAAACAAAGGTGAATATAAGCTTCACACCTTAGATGTTCACAGGCAACTTAGAATGTTAAGTTGTCAATCTCGCCTTCATTCTTGCTGGATGGGTTCGGAGCCGATCCTCGGCTCCGACTCGGCACTAGCTTTAGCTTGAGAACTCCTTTTACCAGCTCGAGGCAACCCTATATCCCATGATGCAAGGCGGAACTACCCCAGATCTCGTTTGCCGCTTAGCGAAAGAGGTCTCCTTTGCCAGCTGAGGTAAGTTTTTCTTGTTAAATAAGAAAAAAGTTAGTTAGGGGTTTAATTTCCCTTCAGTGTTAGGTTAGCCTGTATTTAGTACAGCCCACCCTATTCCCTTCCTTTTTTAAACTTTTAATATAGTTTTTCAGTGAAAGTTTTAGTCAGGCCTAGTTCCCAAGTTATTCCTTCCTGTGTGTCTGTGTAGGGATTAAGTTGTGTGTTTGTGGGGACTGTTTGTGTATATCCTTTTAGGATGTCTAGGGAAGGCAAGGTCTCAGGCTTCAAGAAGTGAGACCAGTGCTGTCAGAAAATGTCCCTGACAGACGGTCACACTTCTTGTGTGTATTGCCTGGGGCCTTTGCACCTGCAGGACTCCTGTGCTGTGTCATGCCTTAGCCAGCGAGTCCTGCAGGAAAGGAGGAACAAACTGATCCTCCGAGGTTTGTTGAAACCTGAAGGTTCTCCTCCTAAGCAAGGGGCAGGAAAACCTCTTAAGCCACCAAGGCTCAGGCTACAGTGTCTAAGCCTCCTCCGGTGGCTCCGGCTCCGCCGAGCCGATATCGCCCGGCTGGAACCGATGCTTCTTCTGCCAGAGTAGTGGGTTCGGTGCGGCCGGCCCGATACCCTGACTACTGTTGCCTTGTCGGCTCCGGCTGGAGCCGACACTTTATTCAGCATCGGAGCCGAGATCCTCGGCTCCATCTGGGGTTCAAGGGACTTCGCCCGATGGCTCCGCCCGCAAGAGATCCCGGTCCCTTCGATACTAAGTATCCACTGGCCCGGGTCTCCTCTTTTGTCGGAGCGGAGCCATCGGAGCCGATCTTGAGATCTTCCAGGCTGTCTGACCACGATTTGGAGAGGGTGGTAAGCAGGCTGTTGAAGTCTCAGGCACTGGCCCAAATGCTCCATAGCCCGTCTCAACAGACTTCGACTACAGCCCCAATTCTTGAGATTCCTCCTCCGGCTCCACACCAGAGTTCGGAGCCGGAGCTTCTTGGGACAGCGACTGTTTCGATGCCGGAGCCGATACATCCTTCGGCTCCGTCATCCTCGGCTCCGATCTCCTCCTTGAGACTTTCCTTGGAGGGATCCGTCGCCGGTTTCCACTGTCGGCTCCGAGGGGCTAGTGGCATCGGACCCTTGTCCGACCCGCTGTCCCTCTCGGAGCTCGGCTTTGGTAAGCTCGGCGCCGACATCTGCCTCGGAGCCTTCTCTCTTGGAGCCGACCATTCCTGTTTCTTCGAGCGGGGTGTTCAGGTCTCCCGGGAGAGGAGCCTTGAGGTGATGAGGAGTGTCCTGGCCTCTGAGCCTGGTCAACGGTCTATCCCTCTAGCTCCTCCCTCATCAGTGCCTGCAGAAGCCTCTTGCCAGCCTCTTGCTCTCAGGCCCAGGGATCCATCGCCCAGGTTTCCCCACTGGGAATTTCCTCCTCTTCCGAGGTTTCTCCTGACCCTGCAGGTGAACCCCTCGGAAGAGGACGGTAAGAGGAAACACACAGACTCCCTGAGTCTACTACATCTGATACCGACTTAGATGAGTCGGAGGGTTCCCACGGTCCCCTCTGAGGATGTCTCATTTTCAGACATCCTTGAGCTCCTCAAACAGAGGGGAATTGGCCCTCCATTGACCCCTCCGAGGATGAGTCGGTATACCTGGAGGCTTTTGGATCCCGACCTCCACCTCCTGGTGTCTCCGCCTTCGACCCACTCATGCAGGTAGTGGCTCGAAGGCGTGGGCTCCAGATTCTGTGGAACCTGTCCCCAGGAGACCATCCAAATTCATCACGGCCCCTTCGGACAAACAGTTCCTGTCCAAAGGTGTCTCTGTGGATGCTATGGTGGTGGCGGCGGCCACTAAGAAGGAACTGGCGGATCCTTCAGTACCTGTCCATCCTCCTAATAAGGATTCTAGGACCATGGACAGGTATGGAAAGCGGATGTTTTCTTCAGCGACCTTTGCAATGCTCGCTGAATTACCTTTGTCACTTCACCAGGCTTCAACGAGATATTCTCAAGGAACTGGGGAAGTAGTCCAGGATCCTTCAGCTGCTGGGGCTCAGGAAAGATTGCCTCTCAGCTAGCTATCCTGAATTGGATATCTAACTCCTCCATGCGGCTCATATCTTATGCAGCCGATGGAACGAGCAGGGCCGCAGGCACAGGTGTTGCTCTTAGACGCCAAGCCTGGATGCGGCTGTGTAATTTTGGACCCCTTTAAGGCCCTCCAGCAACACCCTCTCTGACGGTTCGGCTTTGTTCGGACCTCAGGTGAAGGATACTTTGACCAGATGTGAACAAGACGGTAAAACTCTTTCTGCCGTTGGAGTCCAGTTTTCCACTCCTTCTAGACCATATCCCAAGGGTCAGAAGGGGAAGATGTGGTTCCGTAAAGCCCAAGGAGCTACACCGGACACACGTGGTCAGTTTACCCTAGAGGCAGAGGGGTAACAATAGACGCTGCTCTAGAGGCAGGGGGGGGTCCTCAGAACCAGGGCAACAGGGAGCCTCTTCCTGAGAAGCCCTTTCAGCATCCCTGAGGTGTTGCCCGACTGTCCACCCTTGGAGGCAGTCGGGGGAAGAATTTCGCTGTACCCAGTAGCCTGGCAATCCCTATCACAAGAGAAGTGGGTACAGTCGATTATATCCGAGGGTTACAAAATCCCCTTGAAGGTTTCAGACTCTGCAATCCCTTCCAGACATCTCACCCGGTCAAAGGGATTTGGCAAAACAGGAAGTTTCAAAACTCCTGGGAAAAAGAGCCATCCAAACAGTGCCAGCAGACCAAGTAGGATCCGGCTTCTACTCAAGATTCTTTTTGGTCCCCAAAAGGACGGGAGATTGGAGACCAATACTAGACCTAAGCAGACTAAACAAGTCTGTCAAAAAGGCAAGATTCCGGATGGTCACGCTGCAATCCATTCTGCCCTTTCTGGGCAAGGACAACTGGATGTGCTCGATAGACCTTCAGGATGCTATCACATAAAGATTCACAGACGCTCCAGAAGGTTTCGGCTGGGAGCCAGTCATTACCAATTCAGAGCACTGCCCTTTGGCCTCACTTCAGCCCCCAGAGTGTTCACCAAATGCATGGCGGTGGTCACAGCTCACCTGAGACGTCAAGGATTCCAAGTGTTTCCTTATTTGGACGACTGGCTCCTCTCCGCCACCTCCAGGGATCAGCTTCTTCGGTCCAGAGATTACACCTTACAGCTTTGCAAGAGTCTAGGAATTTCAGTGAATTTCGAAAAATCCTCTCTGCTGCCTTGCCAATCTATCACCTTTATAGGCAGAGTTAGATACCACAAAATGTTAGCCAGACTAACAAATCAAAGGATTCTGGACATCCAGAAATTTGTTCAGCTTCTGTTACAAAGCAACAAGGTCAAAGCCAGGTTTGTCTTGAAGGTTCTAGGCCTAATGGCTGCAGCCATTGTTCTTCTTCCACTAGCTCGCCCACATGCCTCCTGCAGTGGATGTTGTTCACGCAGTGGTCGTACCCATCTGCCCATGAGACACGAGATCTTAGTGACACAGTCTTGCAGGGCTCATCTCGATGGTGGGTATCTTCCCTCTTCTTCAGCAGGGCCGACCATTTGTTCCCTCCTCCAGTTGCCACAGTCACCACGGATGCCTCTCTGATCGGGTGGGGGCATTATCAGGGCAGGATGGTCCACCGCACGTGGCAAACCATAGAATACCACCTGCACATAAATGTCCTGGAGATGAGAGCAGTGCTTTTAACGTTGCAAGCCCTCGACGACTTTCTTCCCACAGGGACTATTGCAGTACAGACGGACAACATGTCCGTGGTCTGGTACATCAACAAACAGGGCGGAACCAGGTCCTATCCCTTATGTCGAGAAGCTCTCAGACTTTGGCAATGGGCGATCTCTTCTCAGCGGTTTCTGATAGCAACGCACATCCGGATCTTTTGATCCACCAGTCGGGTCAGCAGCACCGAGCCATTCATTCTCTCAACCTCACTGCTTGGTTGCTCCACTTCCTTCCCTAGCCAGGCTACCAATGATTTCTGACTCAGTCAGAGACATTTTAGTGTCTTCTTTAAAGTCGTCCACTAGAACTGTTTATGCTAGCAAGTGGTGACGTTTTTCTATTTGGGCAAACGCCAAAAATATTGATCCCTTCACCGCTCCTATACATTCTGTTTTGGATTTCCTGGCGGAGGTTTTTCATTCAGGATCGTCATCATCTACAGTCAAAGTACAAATGGCTGCTATTTCCAAATTTCATGTTGGCTTGCAGGACAATAACATCATGTCTCATAGGTTATGCAAAGCCTTTTTGAGAGGAGTTTTCTCCTAAAACCGCCTGTGAAACATCCTCCTCCGCAATGGGATCTGAACTTAATGTTGGCATCCCTAATTCTACCTCCTTTCGAACCGCCTGCTACGTGTTCTTTAAAGTTGTTGACATGGAAAACTATATTTTTGCTGGCTGTTACTTCTGCAAGAAGAGTTTCTGAGATTCAGGCCCTCTGTATTCGCTCACCTTATCTGGTGTTTCATAAGGATAGGGTTTCGCTCAGGACTAACCCTTCCTTTCTTCCCAAGGTTGTATCTCAAGCCAATATTAACCAATCTATTGATCTACCAGTTTTCTTCCTAACTATTCTGACAGAGCTGAACAGAAGCTGCATTTTTGGATGTTCATCGTCAGCTCAGGTACTACTTACATAAGACTAAACAACTTAGAAAATCAGACCAATTGTTTGTCTCCTATGCAGGAAACAGGTTGGGTCTTCCAGTATCTAAAGTGACCTTATCTAGATGGTTGACTTCCACCATTTCCTATGTGTACTCTCTAAGGGGCAAACAACTATCTTCTAAGCCAAAAGCTCATTAGACCAGGAGTCTATCCACTTCTGTAGCCTTTCAGGATAGACTTCCCATTGACACTATTTGTGCAGCAGCTACTTGGGCCACGCCTCATACTTTTGTGTCTCATTACAAGTTGGATTTGGCCTCCAGAGATAGGGCCAGTTTTGGTTCCACTGTTCTCAAGAGTCTGTTCCATTGAGCCACCCGGATACAGGTGCTAGGGACGCGGGGCCATCCAGCAAGAATGCAGGCGAGATTGACAACTTAACATTTAGAAGGTATGTACCTAGCATAACGTGCCATGTTAGTTGTCTTCATCTCGCCTTCTTCTTATGTCCACCCTCCTTCACCCTGGCCTGGACAGATCTTGGAGAGTTCCTATTAGATTGCTTCCTCTGGAGCATTGTTATGAGGACTTCTTTTAGGAACCATGGTTCCTAATTATATTAGGATAAGTCTTTAGCAGGGTTAGTTAGCTGCCAAACGAGATCTGAGGTAGTTCCGCCTTGCATCATGGGATATAGGGTTGCCTCGAGCTGGTAAAAGGAGTTCTCGAGCTAAAGCTAGTGCCGAGTCGGAGCCGAGGATCGGCTCCGAACCCATCCAGCAAGAAGAAGGCGAGATGAAGACAACTAACATGGAACGTTATGGTAGGTACATAACTTCTAATTTTATCTAAACAGGACGGCTGGTCATAGGCAATCCGACCAGTTGTTCATTTCCTTTGCTAAATTTAATCTGGGCAAGCCAATTTCTAAAGTTTCTTTGTCTCGTTGGATATCACAATGTATTTTGTTGGCTTATCAAGCTTCAGGAAGGCCCGCACCGGAGAGTGTACACGCTCATTCAACCCGGTCAGTTTCTACCTCGGCAGCCTTTAAGGCTAGGATTCCTCTAGATGATATTTGTGCAGCAGCCACATGGGCTTCATCTCATACTTTTATTTCCCACTATAAGTTGGATCTTGCATCTAGGGGTAGAGCATCATTTGGCTCCGCGGTGCTCCGGAATATCCTTCCATGATGGCCCAAGATTCAGGTAGCTGGGGACTCTGTCCCACAGGTTGCAGACAAATGAATCTCCTACTTCAGATTAAGAAGTTATGTACTCACCATAACGTTCCATCTGAGTAGGTGTATTCATTTGTCTGCAACCATCCCGCCCTCCTATCCCCCTGGCCTTTCAGTTTCCTGCATATGGTGTGTTACCCCTTTCAGGGTGTTTTTTGCTATTGGCAAACTCAATCTGAGGTCATGAGGGTAGAGCAGGGCATTATGGGTGAGGGGAGGAGCTGAGAGCTTGGATCCATAGCTGGTAAACCATGCCGGTTCGGATCCGATATCGGATCCATAACCCACAGGTTGCAGAAAAATGAATACACCTACTCAGATGGAACGTTATGGTGAGTACATAATTTCTTATTTTCAACACTAGATGGTGCTATAATGTAATACATCAAATGTATTTCCCAATGGATTTTAAAATTAGGTTTTCATTTCTGATATTTAACATTAAACAATATAGGATTTAATAATAATATATGTGGATGAGCATCTCAATTCATTTTATTTTATTAATGTTATAATAATATAAGTTTTGTTAGAAAAATGGATGAATGGTTAGGTTGTTTTTTAAAAGGTTGCAACTGACTAGTAAAGAGGTTTTTTAATGGTCATCAATTAAAGTAGAGTGAATTAAATTGTTCAATTAGTGTTTGTATATAAAATGAGGTGTATTTTTAATTAGTATTCATTCACATCTGAGGAAGTGTATCAAGCAGCATAAAATGGAGACATAGCGTTAATGTGCCTTGAAGTTCGTTTTATGGTCGTT